>NW_013666164.1:106234-110414 GCF_000517525.1 Limulus polyphemus | reverse complement strand
AATTAACAAACGGAGACGTAACAATATTTTTTAAGACCCAAATACAGCTTAGTTACTACTTTTGATAAATTATAGTAGAATTGATTAATTTGGATCTCTATTTCGAATGAGTAGATCTTTAAAGAGTAGTACTAAATTTTTTCTTCAGTTTCATGAATTCTTGTTCACAATCAACAGTCCAATAAAACTGATTTGGTTTTTAAATTAACTTGTGTAGAGGGCGAGCAAATCCAGAGAATGATTTTACAAAATAAATGATAATAACAGCACATTCTGAGAAATTTTCTTATCTTATGTAGGTTATTTGGTGTTAGCAAATTCTGGACAGATTCAACATTAAATGAATATGTAAACATTTTCTCTCTGTTAATTATGTGTCCCAGGAAACTCACCTGTTGACAGAACAATTTACCTTTCTTGGAATTCAGCTTAAGGTTCTCTTTACTCAATTTATTCAGAACTTAGCCAATCTTAAGATTTATCAATGATCTTCCCTTGTGCAATTATTTCATCTAACTAGATGACTGCAACGTTCTAGGGTAGTTTAGACAAATCGCATTCTATTAATTGTTGAGATGTTGCATTTTGATCCAGATAAATAATCGAAGGTAGAGCCAGTGGGTAGGCATCTTTCTTTGTGACTTCATTCACCTTACAGGTAGTCTACGCAGAACTTTGAGGATCCATCTTTCTTCTTCACAAGTTTGATGGATAATGGTATTGGTCAGCTGTAAGACCTCCACAGATCCAGCCATATATCTCCTGTAATTAAGGTGGTATACTGTTTTTACATGAGAATTTGACATTATATTTCCTACAATACTTAACGAAGTTCACTTGAAACGCCTATTGTTTTGTGGACTATTTTCTCCATTCTATGTTACTAGTTGTCCAACTAGTACTTTCAGTTCTTCTAAATCAGTGGTGTGTAAAATATTTCATGACACGGTCTTTTCTAAACATATTTTGTTGCGCACCCACACCTCACAAACCTATTACAATAATGCCTCATTATAACACCATTGATTATAATGCTTTCTCGGATATAATGCTGTAATACTTTGGTTTCCAAAAATTTAGTGTCATCTGCCACGTGACTTCAGAAGGTAAAGTCATTACACACTGTCACAAAATGGAGAAAATAAACGGGAAGTCCCGAGTGCCAAGCCCAGAGACATGAATATTAAGTTCAGATGTTGGGAATGAAAGTAAGAAAGGAATTTGGAAATGTGATTCGATTGTCGAAATAGCAAGAAAGTGTCATCGATATAGCGTTTGTAAAGGACAGGTTTAAAGTCACATGGGCATTTTTCTTGCCACTTGCATTCATGGTGACATAGAAAACTATTGGCTATCGTTGAACCCAGCGAAGGTTCCACATATCTGGTCATAAATGACGTAATTAAAGAGGAAATGATTGAACTTATTGGTTATAACGCTCTCCCGATATTAGCATTATAATGAGGCAGTACCATAGTTCTGTAGGTGTCATTTTCCAGCGTTAATAGTTGTTACTATATTATTTTATAGTTGCAATATCTGTATGGTAGTTTTTAAAACTTCTTTATCTTTGAACTTTCAAATATTTTATGCACCTCAATAGTCATATTTGCACGTTTTTTTATAGACTATCTGAGTCCTCTTAAGGGTGTGTCCCACAGTTTGTGAAGCACAGTTCTAAAATATCATTAGAGGCATGATGTTTCAGTACTACTTGATCTGATGATCATGTAGTTCGTAGATGATGTCTTTAATTGTTTATTTGCGACTTAAGTAGATTCAAGTTCCAATGAAACTGGAGAACTTCCTTTAAATATTTTCAACTACTTTGCCTCAGCCTAATTCTCATATTATCTTCTGTTATGGCATCTATAAATTGGTCAACTGCAAATGAACTCATCATTTTATGTGCAGTATATGTGTCAGTTTGGCTAACGTCTCTTCTTTCTTCCATATCTTGCTATGGACCTTTGATTTGGAAACTTCCTTCTGGTTTGTAACTCCAAACTTGTTGGATAAAGGCAGCAAACAATGATTGTTATGGCTCTCAGCTGAAATATTACTTAATGTTGTCAAAGCTGGATCTTTTAGGTGGGCAGCAAGGTGAATAGTTTGTTGTTCATTATTTCATCCATTCACCCTGGAAACTATTCTGAACTGAGCCTCATATGCTTTCCGTGATCCCTTTCTCCCACAGATCACTGGTTTCTCAATTTGGCAATGTTGTTGAACTGGCCTACAGTCACAAATGAAACATCAATAGAGGTAACAGGTACAGGCCAAATAGATTCGTATATTTTATATTTAATAGTGAACATAGTTTTAGGTTGGTAACTCTTGGATGGATGCAGAAAGAAGTGTGGCTGGCTTGATATTTGCATTTACCAATTCGTTTTTCTAGATATTTTATTTTGTCACTAATTTGTTTTTGTACTTCTTCAATTTTGTCATTACAGCCTTTCTGTTCTTATCGCATCTTGTTATTATAATTCCTCTTTACATCAGCAACAATTTCATCAATCTTGCCTTCAACCAGATTATTTTTGTTTTTAATACTTCTATCAATTATTACTTGTATTTCATTTAAATATTCACTTAAATTACTGTCTCTCTCTCCTTGATCAGCTTATCTGAGACTACCACAATAGATAAATGAGATATTTCAGAAACAATTCGAGAACTCTCAGTGGCAGTTATATGTGCAATCTTTTGGGGCCCGGCTTTGTAATGTGGTTAGGGCGCTCGACTCGCATTCTGAGGGCCGTGGGTTCGAATTCCCGTCTCACCAAACATGTTCGCCCATTCAGCCGTAGAGGCGTTATAATGTGACGGTCAATCCCACTATTCATTGGTAAAAGAGTAGCCCAAGAGTTGGCGGTGGGTGGTGATGACTGGCTGCCTTCCCTCTCGTCTTACACTGCTAAATTAGGGACGGCTAGCGCAGATAGCCACCGTGTAGCTTTGCGCGAAATTCAAAAACAAACCGTCTTTTGGTGCATTGGCAATGAGACCGAAAAAATTGTCCAATGAATTGAAAATAAACGGAATAATAATGTGTTGTGCTTTGGAAAAAAAAGAAGGAAAAGAATTTCTGTCAGAAGCTGAATTCCTAAATACTAAATATATTCAAATATAAACATTCTGAAATGTTTAACACCGGACACATTTAGGTGAATGTATTGAATAAACATAACTTGCATAGTAAATGTACATAAACTAACTTTTCTTTATCAACCAATAATTTCTGATTAAAACTGATCACCGCCAGATGATCCTGTCCCAGAATAATAAAGCTATTGACTATATCAATTCGAGTTGTTTAACAAGTTCGTAAACTGAAGTGGAGAAGGGGACATTTATCCACTCTAAAAGTGATCTGATAAGAGCCACTTCTTGCTGAGTAGAAAATCAAAGTTCATGATATTAGCGTCATTGACTTGCTTAAGTTAATCTTATTGTACAATAAGTAAGCAGCTATGCCCGTCAGGATCGTCAAGAACTGTATGTTGTTTGTGTTAAGTTTATCCTGGAAATTTTGGTGTGTAGTGCAGGCTCATCGACTGAGTTCACCTCCACATATAGTGTTCATAGTAGCAGATGATCTAGGTAAATAACTTACTTTCCTTCGTCTACTTAATGATGCAAAGTAAACGATTTAGTTTAAATAGTTTGTATGATAATAATTTACTTCTTATATCACGTGACGCTGTCACAGAAAAATACTGAAACACAGTTTGGACACACCTCTGCGTATAAAGTTACCCCAAAATTCCAAAATATTTTTATTCAAATTGTTTTATTTTATTCTATTTGTTTATTTATCTTACAGCACAAAGCTGCACAATCAGAGGCGTCGGAACCGGAAGTGCTGTAGCACCCTCACTTTTACATATTTGACGTATATAGCAACTGTAAATTATGTCATTGTATTAGTTTTCTGGAGTGGATTGAGCTGCTTTTAGCAGCAGTTTATAATTTCAATCTCTCATTGTCAAGTCTGCATGTCTTACAGCCTAGAAAACACATAAAACATTCACCAAGTAACTGAAAGAAATTTCTTTTTCAGCTTTGGGCACTGGTCAGGTAGATTATTCGGCGCCTGACCAGTGAAAGTGGGTTTTCTCGGGGTACTTCCGTTTCCCCCCACTGCAAAATTCTGAGAATTGGACCACGGTCCTCC
>NW_013666164.1:105223-106140 GCF_000517525.1 Limulus polyphemus | reverse complement strand
AAAGCTTCTGAACACCCCTGGTTGTCCTCAAACATGTTGAGGTTGAAAGGTCGTAACCCAAATTACCACCTAGAGTATAAGTAATAAGTAAGTCTGCATGTCAAGCCAAACACCCACACTTTGCAACTTCTTCCTTCGCCACTGTGCACAATGCCCATGACAGGGGTCGAACCCCAAACTTTAGCACCATAAACCCTTAAACTTTCTGCTTTGTCAGAGGGGGCATATTACTCTCTTACCATTGTTTCATGCGTCTATCGTTAATCAAGTTATAATACCAGTAAATAACAAAAAAATTATTAGTGATAAAAATCACATTAATGCATATAATGCATATGTTTTTTTTCCAGATTCACTGAATTTGTCCATTACGGATTTAAAATCAGAGGCGTGATCTTTATTACAAATTTTAGGCATATTGGTTTGTAATACTTTGTCAGCTTTCGGCGTTTAGTAGTAGGTTTGAAACATTATACCCATAGACCATATACGTATCATATATTAATGTTATGGTTATACTGTATATATATAAATAGCGTTTCAGAAAATTTTCTGTCTCTCATTGTTCAGCCCAATTGACGAGTTCTGGTATTGTTGGAAGGGCCTCTTGGGTACTGATTTTATCACAAATTTTAAGCCTATTGGTTACTAATGCTTCACCAGCTTTCGTCGTTTAAACTAATTTTTAAAATATTAAACAGTATTATAGTTAAAATTTATAGGCCTATATTTTCTCTTTCAAAATAATTAACATTTGCTTATATTAGTTGAGCGTTGAGGTAACTAAACATTTCAGATGTTACTAGTGAGAAAATATTCAAACACATGTTAGATAAAAGAAGGGTATTGTGCAATTCTGTTGTTTCCTTAGATTTGGCCCCCCAGTAGCACAGCGGTATGTCTGCGGATTTACAACG
>NW_013666164.1:93174-104831 GCF_000517525.1 Limulus polyphemus | reverse complement strand
GGTTTCGATACCCGTGGTGGGCAGAGCACAGATAGCCCATTGTGCAGCTTTGTGCTTAACTAAAAAAACAAACAAACAAAACAATCCTTAGATTTGAACCTAAAAAAAAGTTGAAGTTCCTTTTGAAATTTGTCAAATATTATCACTTATTTTAAATCTTTAAAGCAGGTTTGTGATGATAAAAAGGTTATAAAATTAAAGTCAAATTATGTTTAAATGACGACTAATAATTCATTCCCACGTAATAGGATTTATCTGAATAAAGCAATATAGAGACGCGGATGTAGCTATGGGGGGGATGGGGTCTACTGGACGTTAGCCTCCTCCATCTGCTCCGAAGTTTTAGAGAAGAAAAATTTTCTATCTCTGTTCTCTTGCTTTACGCCCCCCCCCCCAGTGGCTCATCGGTATGTCTGCGGATTTACAAGGCTAAAAACCGGGTTTCGATACCAGTGATGGCACAGGTAGCCAATCGTGTAGCTTTGTGCTTAACCTCACATAAAAACAAGCAAACAAAACTCTTGTGTGACCTATTAGTTAGCAAGCCCAGACAGTGCAAGAACGCACTCCACAGTTTAGGGCCATGGATTCGTTATCAATCAGACAAGAGCAGCCCTAGAGTTAGTGTTGACTTTCCTTTAAATTAGTGATAGCTATGGGAGTAACCAACCTTACATAATATCCTTCAGATGTCTTAAGCTTGAGGTGCACACAAAGTTTACTGGAGTTGAAAATGTTCCAAAAATCGTTTTCTGGGTGTCCGGATTGATGGAGAAAATTCCAGGCGAACCTAGAAATGTCTGACAGGATGGATCGCGTTTGGCTCGAAATAAAAAGTGAGTGCCCGTGTAGTTTTTTAATCTAATATTATTTTTGATATTTCATTTGCTATCAATAAATTCTAAGAAGGACAAATGATATGTTTACTGTGTAGGTTGGAATGATGTCAGCTGGCATAACCCGGACATTGTGACTCCAAACTTGGAACGTTTGGCTCGAGATGGAATCATTCTAAACCAGTCTTACGTTCAACCCGTCTGTACACCGTGAGTACGACAAACTCAGATTATAGCATTTTCTACTTTCTATTATAACCAAGTTTGGTCGTTAAAGACAGAATAATTAATATTAATGTAAAACAAGAGGGAATCCTCAATAGCTGTGGCTGTAATTAGGTCTCAAATTGGTCATGAGCGGAGCTATGAACTAAAAGTTTGTACCTGAAAAATTCAGAGCCATTCTATGAGCCGCTATGCTGCAGCTAAAAATTCAGGAAACCTTTACTACAATGCTGCCACTAAGCTGCAACAAAAAAAGTAAACATGTACTGTTGAGAAAGTAAAAGTTTTAGAAAGACAAAAGTTAACATTTAGTTAATTGTGAATAAAAGGTTTACTATATGCATAAACGTAAACAGGAAAAGCTTGGTGGCAACAAAATTTGCTAAATATTTAGTTGATGTATTTTATGTTAGTAAAGGCTTAATTTGTTGTTTAATAACAAATGACTGATTTAAGTGAATTTATGAAGGGTCTAAATTGGGAAAGATAGAACAATATTAAAAATTCTACATATATTAAAAGTGATGCAAAAATATATTATGTTTTAAGAGAACAGTTCTAAATAAAGTGTTGCTATGCATAAATCTTAGGATGGTCTCTAGGTTAAAGCAACGAATTTGGCAAGTTACCTTAGTTATAAAGTTTTTCTATGTCAACTATAAACCAGAAACAAGTAGAAAACTTATAAAAATAACAAAATATTTAAGAAATACAGAAAATGTTTCAGAATTTTGTCTTCATTGTGAAATAATATTCTTTCTGTTAAGAGCACGAATACCAGAGTATACAGTCTAACAATGTAACTTTTGCTTAACAAACCTGCTATACGTTTCATTGTTGTTGGATCTAAAGATAGGAAGGTTTTAATTTTCACTATATTTATCATCCTTAATTATCTTAGTGATCATAAGATATAGAGGGTTTGACTTTATATTGATTCTAATGACAAACCAAACCAAAAATATTCTCAGTTAAAATTACCCGTAAAAGACAAGTAATTTGAAATGGTGGTTTGATTTTTGAACCATTCTGACAGTTTTGCCCCCCAGCGATATGTCTGTGAACTTACAATGTTAGGGGATCAGCTTGGCCAGGTGATTAGGGCGCTCGACTCGCAATCTGAGGCTCGCGGGTTCGAATCCCCATTCCACCAAACATGCTCGCCCTTTCAGCCGTAGGGGTGATATAATGTGACGGTCAATCCCACTATTCGTTGGTAAAAGAGAAGCCCAAATGTTGGCGGTGGTGGTGATGACTGGCTGCCTTCCCTCTCGTCTTACACTGCTAAATTAGGGACGGCTAGAGCAGATAGCCCTCGTGTAGTTTTGCGCGAAATTCAAAAACAAACAAACAATACAGTGCTAGAAACCGGGTTTCGATACCCGTAGTGGACAGAGCACAGATAGCCCATTGTGTAGATTTATGCCTAATTACAAACAAATCTGACAATCTTAAAAAAACACATTCACTTTTTATACATAAAAGACAGACGTAATATGACTCGTTTATTTGAAGTATTGGAAGTCATAAAGCGACTCGTTTATTTGAAATTTAATTCGTGAAGTGACTCGTTCATTTGAAATGCTGTAGTTCGTAATATGACTCGTTAATTTGAACTGCTTTAAGTCGTAAAGTGATTTGTTCATGTGATTTGTTGCAGGTCTCGAACAGCGTTCATGACTGGTTACTTTCCCTTTCATGTTGGAAGACAAGTAAGTACACAATGTTAATTTTAGATCTAGATCAGGAGGACATTTAAATATATATTCCTACAGCTCTTCGAGTTTGTTCTCACCGTAGAGGTAACAATAGAATATGGGCTCATCGGCTTTTGAAATATATTGTTCTAAACATACACCAATACTTATTGTGGGTGCACGAGCAGGTTTGTTACAAGAATCAGCAAAACTTATGAGTCACAAAAAACGATACACCTCATTATGATTACAAGTAATCTCGCTAATTACATCTGAGGATTCCTATATGTTTTACGTAGAAAACTGGATGATTTCACATCCCATTTTTCTCGGGGATCGGTTCTTTACATTGAATATTAGCCGGCAAAAACACAAAATTATGCATTATAATGCAATATACGGACTCAACCAGTAGTGGGGTATATTTTTATAAAAATAAGCTTCTAGTTTTAGGGTTAAATAACTGAATGAAACCTGACAATGCATTAACTGAGTGATTATAATTGTATACAGAAAACCCATATAATGTTTATATGGGATTATTTATATTTGAAACCCTTTGAGAGATTCTGTTTGGATTGCTACGAGTACTTTATATATATATATATACGTTTACAAATATTTTTGATGATTGTATTTCAACTCATGTGCTTTGTATTGAGATTAATAACACTTTAAAAAACTAATTCCTTTATCGTGACCATGATTACGCACCATTGCCCAACATACGTTGTAACAAGGTTCTACGAAGGACAATGAAGTCAACCTTAGACCACAGATTCTGACAGATTTTCTACAGATCCTCCATTCTATATGGATGACAACTTCCAAGACTGCATAATTCGCTGGAGACTTCACAGATGTGTGGCCGAATCATATTGCTGTGATTTTACTTTCTTTGATCACATCTTTATCATGAAGACGACCATTAGTATCAAGGTGAAGCTAGAAAAATTGAGCATTCCTGGCTTGTGAACCTATATTAGGACCAAATCCTTGTTTATTATCTTTTAAGGGTACCAGGAAACATCCACAGCTTCATTACAATGGATTATTAAGTTGAAGGGTTCTCTTTCGTAATCATAGCATCCACTTTCCAGATAAAGACATTTTCTCTTAATTTGTTTAGATGCGATTTTAGCGCCTGTTGCTATCCTAAGCCTTCTGCTTTCCGAGTTTTTCTGCTTCCGTGAATAACGTTTTAAGTGTGCTCTTTGATAATTACAGTGTTTAACAATCTTGCTGTATCAATATATCTCTTCGGAAAGATTTGTTACGGTAATACTCTATCAAATAGTTGAGAAGTCGCTGTTAACCAAATATACAGGTACTAATTATGTCGCCCGTGTTGTCATGGTTTCAAGCCACAGCAAAATATTATTGTATTAACACATAGAAACTGTTCATATAAAGCGTGGTTTTCCCACTGTATTAAATACTGAGGGTACATATGTATTTATATAATATTTGCTATATCTAGACGTGCTTTATTTCTATTCCAGAATCACGTGCTTCATCCTCTAGAGCCAACAGGAGTCCCATTAAAGTTTACACTGCTTCCTGAGAAGCTGAGAGATTATGGCTATTCTTCTCATGCTATTGGAAAGTAAGTTCACCAGATTACGTTTTTGGCGAGATTTCATCGAGATTGTTTAGTAGTTAATTATTAAGTAAGTGTGTTTGTTTACTGTACTTCAGTAAAGAAATGTACTTTTATTTACACAACAGTTATAATTTAGTACGATTATCTCTGTATCTATCTACGTTTTAGACAAAATGGTCGTATCTATTTGTAAGTTATTTATAACTGTATGGAGTAAAAATATCTTGATTTTATTTCATCATTCCTATTAGAAGCCAAACCTGTATAGAATGTTAAACAGAAATATATATTATCTTAAACGTGAGTACAGTATAAACCAAGAGTGGAGTGTAATTTTGTGTAAATTATTGTAAAATTGCCGTTACACCTTATTTAATTCTTACTTCTGACGTAAGCATTATTTCACGTAAAGTTATATTTTAGACAATTATTTTCCTAGATTGCTTTTTACAATAAAAATATATAATGGTTACAATGTTCTGCCCTAGATGGCACTTGGGCTACTGCAATTGGTCTTATACCCCTACGTACCGAGGATTTGACAGCTTTTTTTGGATTCTACTCTGGATCGGAGGATTATTTTACTCATACTAGGGGACAGAAGGACTTTCTCTATTTCAAGGAAGGCACCGAATGTGAGTGGTATCTATTTAATTACAAAAACCAAACAAGGAAATTTTTAAAATATTAATTTTTTTTACACATTTATGTGTATGATTTCTAGTCGTTTCTACTTCTAGTCAAATTCGTTTGGATTTCTGATGTATATATTAATTCTGAACATACCTAGTTTTCTTTAGATATTTTAATGTATTATTTGTTTAAAATAGAAGTTAAACTTTAATTAGAAGAAATACATGCAAAGTGTTCATTTAGAATTTTAGTCTGAAGCGGTATATTTTGTGTTGATTTTTCGCGCACAGCTACGCGGAAAATGTTTGCACTAGCTGTCCATAATTTTGAAGTACTTGTCGGATCAAAAAGTGGTATATTTTGTGTTGATTTTCGCGCACAGCTACGCGGAAAATGTTTGCACTAGCTGTCCATAATTTTGAAGTACTTGTCGGATCAAAAAGTGGTATTCCATTTGATTTACTTTATTATAACACCTCCTACCTTAAGGTGCGGAGCGTGATTTTTTTTGGAGGGGTGGTGGTAACAGGACACGAATCATGGGACATCGTGCTAACCACTGAGCCTCGCTCGGCCAACAAAAGTGAAAACTATAATTGTAATCAACACAGTATGAACTGAAGGGGCACTCACTAGAGCGCATACCCTAGCCACGCAGCATTGATCATATTTGGTTCTCAACAAATACGAAAATGTGTCCTTATGTCATGTCCGTCGTTATCAACGAACACGGACCATTTCTGGACAGACAATGAGGAATGCTATTCTACAGAAGTCCACTAAATGCGATCATTTTTGATTGAGATATAAAAAAAATAGTAAGAAAAATCGGTCCCCATGTTAACAGATAAAGATTGTATTGGGTTTTCGTGACCTTGCTATGACCTTGACCTTCCAAATATCAATTACGTATAAGTTGGATCATAATCCAAATGTATACCAACTTTCGCCCAAATACATTCAACCGTTTTCAAGAACTCTTGCTGGCAAACACGCAAACAGAGGTGAAAACATAACCTCCGTCCACCTTCAGTGGCGGAGGTAATACCTGACAAGTGAGTTTTCTTATACTACTATTTTCTCTAAAGTGGCTTAAGTTTTTTAATATTTATTATAAAATCAAAGCAACTGATTCCTAAGTAAAGTGACTTACTTTGATGGAAATACCCTCTAACGTGGTCGTTAAGTAAACTTCACAAGATTGTTTTGAGAGTGTAAACAATAATCTTTGTCGCGAGTACCTTGATGACTTATATACGTATTTAAAATCAAGAGGTCAATAATGTTTATGGGTTATTTATTAAGGCCTGGCATAGCCAGGTGGGTAGGGCGCTCGACTCGAATCTGCGGGTCGCGGGTTCGAATCCCCGTCCCACCAAACATGCTCGCCCTTACAGCCGTGGGGGCGTTATAATGTGACGGTCAATCCCACTATTCGTTGGTAAAAGAGTAGCCCAAGTGTTGGCGGAGGGTGGTGATGACTAGCTGCCTTCCCTCTAGTCTTACAATGCTAAATTAGAGATGGCTAGCGCAGATAGCCCTCGTGTTGCTTTGCGCGAAATCCATAATAAACAAACAAACTTGTTTATTATATATTTACTGTTTGTGGACTCTCCTACAATTTGCCAACTTTAAAAGGTGAATATGTTTCTTTGACCTAACTTTTCGTGGATCAAAATTTCATTTATATTCTAAGCTAGGCCAGGTGTGGCCAAGCAGTTGGTATGTCGGGCTGCGGTCATAAAGTTCAAGGTTCGAATTGCGATATGCTGCTAAACACGTATGGCACGTTTTGCTGTTAGAACAGTATAACCGTGAGAATAATACCGTTGTCAGAATAAGCGTGTAGATGGTACTGCTGAATGGTAAGAAGTTCAGACAAGGAATAGCTGTGCCTGAAGTTTGGATTTTCAGATCTGGCTATTTAGCCCATATGTTGCATAAGGTGTCATTAAGGTTGACAATACCAAATTTATCAAATTAATAAATTTTCAAAGCTTGTTGAATGCTTCATTCCACTTATACGCCAATAATTTGTCCTAAGCCTAACTTGTTATATTACATGTTATATAATATGTAAGCTTATCTCGTAAAAAATCAATGGTTGGAAGCTTAACCAAAAGGTGATGATTAATAATCTTTCAGGAAAATATTCATGCCTAGCCTTCGAAATTCACTAACATCAATGGACAGTAAAAATTACAACAATTGAACGAATTATTTTGTTATAACGAGCTACTTGTATATTTTTAAACAGGGCAGTGGTTGAATTCCAACACTGGCTTAGACTTCCGACAAGGCACTAGTCCCGCCACCAATTACTCTGGGAAGTACTCCACCGTATGTAGAAACGTTATAATTACTTTTATCTCTTTCATTTTTGTTTTCTTCCAGTGGATTAGTACAAAAGTGACGAAAGCATTTTAACGACGACAATTTTTTTCACACACGTATGAAATTATCAATAACTTCTGATCAAAGCAAGTTATCTACGTAGAGCAGAATTAAATATTAATTCAGTAAATAACGTAGTAAATTTAATATACCGGTATAAGCCAATATCATAAAATAAAAACTTAAAATTACTGAGAATGCATTGATTCATTAAATGACACTCTCGATGTTATCGTTATTTTCGGTCATAATCCTCATAATATCTCGTGAGGTTTAGTCAATTTAGTTTAGTCCTAAATCAATATGTTAAGTTAAAAATCTATAAAATATAGAATGATTAAAAAAAAATTAGTAAAGTACGTAAAGAGGAAATGAAACATTACATAAATCTCTATAACGAACAACGTCTAATGATCTTGACAATTTTTAAGAATTTAATTTTTTTTTTTTTGCATCAGTAGTTTAAAGGATTGTTTCCTATTGCAGCACGTGTTTGCTCGTATTATGACTAACTTACTCTCTACTCTGGATCCAAGTGTCCCACACTTCTTCTATTTGCCATTCCAAGCGGTTCATGGTCCATTACAGGTAAGCTGGAGACGATGATGACGTCAGAAATAAAGTGCGTGGGAAGGGCATAGAGTGAGAACATGATGATTTGCATTGAAATTTTTAGTTTAGACAGATAGAGGGCTGTATTTTTATTTCTTGAAAAATTCATAAAAAAGTGGAATGTATTCAGAAACCAAATAAGAAAGAAGAAAACATTAAAGAAGGTGGATAGAAATTAAAAGAGGTGTACAGATTGTGACAATAAAAAAAATGGAGAATTTACTTTACTTTCTAATGATATTTCCTGTTTATAGCGATTCTCAGAACAAGGGCTTATTTTTCACAATGCTGAAGCATGCGCTCTTTTATAATTGCAGACATAATCCACTTTTGACTAATCTAAACTATAATTTGTTTCTCACAATTGTGCTGAAAAAAGAAAAAAAACAACAGGGAAAAATAATGTAAACATGAGGCCATGCACATTACGGTTTAGGTCAGGAGGCTTTTACTTCTAAATAAACACTGGTTGCTGAGTGAGTACACTGGTCATTGAAGGAGAGCGCTCGACTCGCACACTACGAGTTCGAATCCCTGTCATCGAACATGCTCGCCCTTTCAGCCATTGGGGGCATTTTAATGTCACGGTCAATTCCACTATTGTTTGGTAAAATAGTAGCCCAAGAGTTGGCGGTGGATAGTGTTGATTAGTTGCGTTCCCTCTAGTCTATAGCTGCTAAATTAGGGACAGTTATCACAGACAGCCCTCGAGTAGGTTTGGGCGAAATTCAAACCAAACTAAACAAACATCGAAATGAATTTTAGGATGGCGATTATCTTGTCAAAGCTTTACAAAGAATTTAGGTTTAGTTATTGTTTTTTACTGATGCACATGTTATCCTTGACAGACAAGAATGGGTACGGGTGTGTTAAAACCCGTCACTGTGCTTGTCAGTTTAATGTTTTAACGGCGTTGAGGATAAGCAACATAGGATTCTCGTGGGCTCAAGTGTGATTAGAAGCGCCAGTTCACTATCCCTGGGCCTGTTATCTCGTTTCGAACTCAGTGGTTTCAGTTTTCACTTCATTGGATATTAATGATGGAATTTTGGGAGGATTTTTGAGCTATGCCATGTTGCTAAGGTATATGTCCAATCAACTGAGTTATGGATTCCAATCTCGGCTGATCTCAGTTTCCATTTCATCAGAACATTTTCTAACTTCACAGGACGGCATCATCCTCTAAAGAATTCTATAGCTTGAAGACTGAATTACTGTTTTCGTTTGTATCATGAAATTGTATCTAACAAACAAACAAACAAAAATACTGTAGTTGAACGGTGACTGATGATTTTTTTTGCTACTGTATTTATATATATTTTCTATCGTATGGAAGTATAGGCATAATTTTTATTTTCTTAGGTTCCTAAAAAGTATATGCGATTTTATGAAAACATTAAGGACAAATCTAGAAAAATATTTTCTGGTAAGTAACTATCAACTTTAATATCTTCATAGTGCAATAAGATAGAACAAAACAACGACCAAAACGATACAAAAGCCAAAGACTTTCAAAGAGTGTTCTCTTATTCATCAGAAGTTTGTGATAAAGAAGTGATTACTTTTTGAAAGTATTAGAGCTTTTGGGTTCAAATTTGTAAACAAAGTTAATATTTTTACCACCAGGTGGCAATATGAATATTTTATTTGCTTTTCTAAAAAGGAGCTGTGTGAGAATTATTAAACTCGTTCTTAGGTCTGTAAAATATATATATATTAGTTATTATCACCGCTAAATTTTCAAACAATCATTTTTATTATTTAACAGCGACACAGTTACTATGCCTGGTGGTTAGGGTACTCGACTTGCAATCTTAGGGTCGCGAGTTCGAATCCCATCCCCGAACATGCTCAACCCAACTATTCGTTGGTTAAGATTAACTCAAGAGTTGGCGGTGGGTGGTGTTGATTATCTGTCTTCCCTCTAATCTATAATTCATAGGTAGAAGGTAGAGACACAGTTATTGCTTCTAGTAGCAGTGGAGTAGCCGCAGCCTGTACTCAGCATTCAGGCCACCCAATCAGAGTCTGCTGGATAGTTTCTACGTCCGATTATGTCACATGTAGTCCTTCCGTTTAGCTCCCCCTAACTTGTCTCCATTTAACTCTAGGCTACGCTACTTGTCTGGCAGCACTTATTCATTCACAGAATCAAGTTCCGTGATTCTGAAATAAAACCAAATGTTTATTTCAATATAATTTTCTTTATTTTCGTTTTTGTTGCTATTTTCAAGAATGGGTGATATAATTATGTGACCTTATATGTTTACTAACATTCTCAATTACGTTTGTATTCAATATTTTGCTATACCGTCATTTCAAGTAATAGTTAATAACTGTTTGTTAACTACAAAGCAACACAATGGGCTGTCTGTGGCGTGCTCATCTTGTATATCGAAATCCGATTTTGTTTAGCGTTGTAAGCCTTCTAACTTATTACTGAGCCACTAGGAGGGGCAATGTTTAATTTCACAATGTTCCCAGGTGGGACAGCGGTAAGTTTATGGAATTACATTAAAATCCAGGGTTCAGTTCCCCTGGTGGAAACAGCAGATAGCCTAACAAAAACAAAAATGATAATAAATAATAATAATATAAAAAAGGTCTATATATCGTTATATAAATGTTTTAAATTACTAAAAATATCTTAATGTCGTTTTTCAGGGATGGTCACTGCTTTGGACGAGGCAGTTGGAAAAATTGTCGCAAGTTTGAAAAAATATGGCTTTTACAGGAATTCAGTGATCGTCTTCGTAACAGATGTATGTATTTTTTTTTTTACTTTTTATTAAAAGTAATATCAGTTCATTCATTGTTTACCACTGAATTAAAACATGGAGAATATCTAGGGTGTTATCGCATTCCAAATGAAGTTCTGTGAAAAAACAAAACAAAATTATTTTACGATTTTTATGTAATATTATAAAAGGGCAAGGCCTCTTTTATATTTATTTATTCTTTACTGACTGATATAATACCCATTAGTATTGCCCCCTGTGGCCCAGCGGTATGTCTGCGGATTTACAACACTAGAATCCGGGTTTCGGTACCCGTGGTGGGCAGAGCACAGATAGCCATTTGTGTAGCTTTGTGCTTAATTACAAACAAGCAAACCATTAACACTACCTAACTGTCAGGTATAACCATTGTCAGATAATATTTAAGCCAAGCGATAGCACTGCTGCTAGTCCTTGTCATTTTGTCTGTTGTGCGCGCTCATTGTGGGCCAGATATTACATACACGACTATAGACCTACCAGCTTTATAAACTGAAACACACATATAACAATCATGTATAAGTAAATAACGAAAATCATTTCGTTACCATGATGCATTTCTACCATTACACGCTTGTAATTTTTATCATATCTTAGTCTGAAAACAGCAAGCATGCGCAATGAAATATTTATTTTATAAATGTAATAGCGGATTACCAGCTTTGGAGTAGAGCTACCTAAATTTATTTTGTGGCAGTCACGTATTTTACTCTCAAAAATTAGAAGAAAAAAAATTAAAGGTCTGACCCTGTCTTCGGTATCAAGGAACGTTATTATTTTATTGGTTTTCTGTCTCACTCATCTAAATTTACTTCCGGCGGCCCTGATATATGAAATGCCTTTTTTATTCAAGTTTTATCAAAATATTAGTATTTAATCG
>NW_013666164.1:87412-92174 GCF_000517525.1 Limulus polyphemus | reverse complement strand
GACAGAATAACTTTATTACTAAAAAAAAAAAAAAAAAAAAATCCTCGAAGTATTCCTAATTACCATGTATGTACTTAATCTCTCAAAGAAAGAACTGGGAGTGGCCTGGTGGACTGCGAATCGAAGAGTCTAGGGCTCGAGATGTAATGCCACTAAACACTTTCAGCTTTGAGCGCGTTATAAAAGTGAAGGTCAATCGTATTATTATAAAAACCAGACAAAATTATTGTGCCGTTGGGTGCTACTGGCTGACCACTTTTCAGTAGGCTACTAGTTCAAAATTAGGGACGGCTATACCAAAATCCCAGGTGGTGTCTGACCTGTTCGTTCAGTTAACGTGCACATAAGGTGCTGAGTTGAAATGTTTCAAATGATTTCTCAAGGAATCTCTTGTAATGCAAAAGTTAAATAATGAAAGTCTAAGTTAGCCCTTCTATTAACGAATGATTCCTTATAGAACTATTTGCTAATCACTAGGTGCTGCCTCCCTTTCTCAGGGCCAAATAAAACCGTAGTAGACACATGGGCTATTTTATTTCTGTGTGCTCTCCTTTCTACATAAAACCTCGGTTATTTTGGCAATGAAATTTTGCCCATAAAACTAACCTTTAATCAAATAGAAACCTTTTAAAATACTACAGTTTCCAGCTTGAAAAATTACCGGAGAAGGTTATATAAAAAAAAAAGCATAACCACTGTGTGCTCGCTGGGCTCATAGGCAACTGCCTACTTTGCTTTTTGGTTAATACAGATATGCCCTTCCTCTTAAAAAGAATAGTATTGTATGAGAAAAAAATTGGTTTTAACAATTATATGAAAGCTGCACTGTTTTATTTAAGACTGGGGGACGCTGTATTTAACAGTTTATTTTTTCTAACACCACAGAACGGAGGACAGGTTCAGTCTGGAGGAAACAATTGGCCTCTGAGAGGAAACAAAGGAACATTATGGGAAGGAGGAACCAGAGGTCCCTCATTTGTACACAGCCGTTTATTGGAAGAGACAGGTTACATCAGTAACAAGTAAGAAATGGTAAAACATTATTAAACTAGAGCAGAAATTCTCAATTTGTGGTCCACTGGTGATTTTCGCGCTCCCTTAAGGTTACATAATTATGGAAAGGAAGCAGCAGTATTGTGATCCACTGGTGATTTTCGCGCTCCCTTAAGGTTACATAATTATGGAAAGGAAGTAGCTGTATTGTGGTGCACTGATGATTTTCGCGCTCCCTCAAGGTTACATAACTATGGAAAGGAAGCAGCAGTATTGTGGTCCACTGGTGATTTTCGCGCTCCCTTAAGGTTAGATAATTATGGAACGGAAGTAGCAGTATTGTGATCCACTGGTGATTTTCGCGCTCCCTTAAGGTTACATAATTATGGAAAGGAAGCAGCAGTATTGTGGTGCAATGAGATAAAAATATCCTGATGATCCTGGAACAAAATACTGAAATAGAGTATTTAGTGTTTGACTTCGGTATCGTCATTAACTTTGTTTTCTTAAGCTCGTTTTGTTATTATTTTCTTATCAATTTCATGACGAATAGATGGTTTATTGATGATAAGATTGGGAAGGTTTATGGTTTTTAATTATTCCGTATTTATAGTTATAAGCCGTCACACTTACCGCTGAGCCATTATTATTTTGAACTATTTTTTTAATCTGAAAAAAAATTACTATACAAACTTTTAAATATTCTTTGAACGGACAAAACAATTTTCTTTTAGTTAATGGACATATTTCTGTTAACACAAAAATTTTCTTATAGTTAGCGGACATTTTTCTTTGAACAAAATAATTTTCTTATAATTAGCGGACAAATTTCTGGGAACAAACCCGTCTCTAATAGCTTGTTTGTTTGTAATTAAGCACAAAGCTACGCAATGAGCTATCTGAGCTCAGCTCACCACGGGTATCGAAATCCGGATTCTAGCGTTGTAAGTCCGCAGACATACAGCTGTTCCACTGGGGGGCTCTCTAATAGGTCAAAACTATGTCCGATAATTAGCGGACAGGTTTCTGTGAACAAAGTTATTTCCTTGTAGTTAAAAATAATTTCTTATAGTTAGTAGACATCTTCCTTAGAACAAAACTATTACATATTTCTGAAAACAAAACTGTATTCTTAATAAACAGTTATTCTCTTGTAACATAAAGAATTCTGTATAACTTGTGTATTTTTTTGTATTTTTATCTAAAGGTTAGTACATGCAGTGGATTGGTATCCGACGTTCGTTGACATTGCTGGAGGTCTGCCCGGTTAGTTGTATACATTTTACGATACAAACCTGTTTAAAGAAATGTCAGACTATATTTACATAATATTATCGCACTTGTAAATAAAAAGAGAATATAATCAGTACTATATTATTATGTTTGTATGGTTAGACACACTTTAAAAAACCCAAAATACACCTGGTTGAAAGCAAAACTGTGCTAAACCATAATTTTCTAAAGCCACTGTTTTTACCATTATAAGTCTAGAGAATTAACGTGGAAAGCATGTTCAGTACCGAAAGTGTATTTGAAATATATTATTACTTCCATGTTCAGTATAGAAAGTGTATTTGAAATATATTATTACTTCCATGTTCAGTATAGAAAGTGTATTTGAAATATATTATTACTTCCATGTTCAGTATAGAAAGTGTATTTGAAATATATTATTACTTCCATGTTCAGTATAGAAAGTGTATTTGAAATATATTATTACTTCCATGTTCAGTATAGAAAGTGTATTTGAAATATATTAATACTTCCATGTTCAGTATAGAAAGTGTATTTGAAATATATTATTACTTCCAATTAGTACTGGGTAATTTTTTAAAAATGATTGATTATCGTAATGGAGGATTAAGTATTTTGATATAATTAACATTTTGATTTCAACTGATGCTAAGAAATAAACGTTTAATTCAAGTGAATGTTGAAGTGGTGGGCAGTTTTCGAAGGTAAAGATGTAAAATACAGTCACGTGGATTAAGGTTCATGCGGGGGTACATAAACATTTTCAGTTTTGCATGTTGCGGTTTTTATGGGCGTTTTAACATATTTTTTGTTGCCATTACCTCATCTTCTGTAGATGGATCTTAACCAAATTTAGTATGGAGGTTCATTGGATCCATGGGGAGATGCACACAAATTTTTAGTTTTGCATTTTGAGTTTTGCTATTTTAATGGGTGTTTTTTACCACTACTTCGCCCCCTGTTGATGGATTTTTAACAAATTTGGCATGAAGGTTTGTTGAGTCTATGCGGAGATAATGACAAATTTGCGGTTTCACATTTTGTGTTTTACAGTTTCTATGGGCGTTTTTTACAATTACATATAAGAGAAGCAACTTTTCATGTCTAAGATACCTTTAATTAATCATGAATTTATATAATTTCCGTCCAGTGGACGGGTACTACAGCTAGTAAATTAAAAGATTGATTAATAGTTGAACAGAAGGATCAATGAACATATAAATTAATGGAAGAACAAATTTCTAGAACATTCTTGGATTGATAATTACGTTAATTAAAATTTCAAGATAATACTATGGATGGAGTGTCACAGTGGACGACACTGCGGACAAATGGACCCGAAGTACGAAATGAATTTGTTTATAACATTTTTGATACAGGAAGAAAGCCACCCAAGGACGCCATCAGGTGGGATTTAAGAAAAGTAAATTAATAACTTTACATAGAATTTATACAAAGAGAAATGTTGAAAAACTAAATAAATGTGCAGGAGTCAACCATAATCTTGTCTTGCAACCAAACTGTGTTTGCAGGAGAATAGTATTAAAAAGAAAGAAAGATAATATTTTAAATCATGTTCTAGAAGATTTTTGAAAATGTTAACATGATAATTCGTATTTTTTCTTCTAGTATTACTCAGACCAAAATTTTATTCTGCTTGTTATTTTCTTTAAGTTAACTTATTTTTATTTATCTGCAGTAATTTGAAAATATCTATATATGAGTATAACACATTTCTAAAGCAAACTGTGTAATGACAGTTTTTTAATTGTTATTTCACATACATTTCATATTTCTTGTTTTTCCAAGAAGTTATATTACTTAAAGTTCGTTTGTACTTTAGGTTTTAATATTAATCAAGCAGCAACTTAACACTTGGATTTAATTTCAGAAGTATTTTGTTGTTTTACAATATTCTTAATGTTAAGCTATTTGTTTAAATGATATTCTTTACTAGAGTTGGTAATTTCAAGCTGATTAGAGGGTTCCCTGGTGACCCTAGTGGATGGATTCCGCCACCTAGCGTTCACTTTACACATGCATCTGCTCAGCAGTGTTATGTCAGAAGAAAAGGTTATGAAGAAGAAATTAGACTATTTAATATCCAAGGTAGGTGTATAGTATTTAATACTAGCGTATGACCCGTTCAAGATGACGGGACAAGTACTACCACCCCCACCACATACTGTACCCTAACCTCACATTTCATAGCTAACCGAAATATATATATATTGCGAAATCAAGCTTGACAGAAAAATGCAGCGGAGGTAGTCAAACGTCTGTAAATTCCTTTATAAGCCAATTAAAATTAAGCTCATTCATGAAATGAATACGTGGTGCATTTTAATACAGTATATAGAAAAGCCAATGCGTTTTGGTAACACTATGTTCTAACAGTGGCTTTTATGTCATGTTGCTCAGCAACAAACGTATTGGTTGTTTTGAATTTCGCGCAAAGCTACACGAGGGCTATCTGCGCTAGCCGTCCCTAATTTAGCAGTGTAAGACTAGAGGG
>NW_013666164.1:83438-87000 GCF_000517525.1 Limulus polyphemus | reverse complement strand
GGTGTGACAGGGATTCGAACCCGAGACCTACAGATTGCGAGTCGAGCGCCCTAACCACCTGGCCATGCCGGGCCAACAAACGTATAACCTAATATTGTTGTTAGTCTACGTACTGAAAGTATAAAATGAAATATATAGATAACAAAACTGGAAAAAAACTGTTGATTTATTAATTTATACTCTTCATTGATTAAAGAAGTTTATTATTATTCAAAATGTTAGTTTAAAAAGAATATAGCTTACTTCAGAAACGATTTAAGTATGAAATTGAATAGATATTTTAACTTTTATGATAAATTTTATGCACTTGGCTTTAGGCTAGGTGACTCCACCACTCACTACTCTTATAAGGTTTCACGCCCCCCCCCCTCACGGCCCCCTTTCATCCCTGTCACTAAAATCGTAATGGGTGGAGAGTAATCGAAATATTCTGTCTGGATAAATGCATTTTGGCTTTTATGACTCCTCTTATTTCGAGAAATCAAGCGTGACGTGACATACACTGGCTTTAAAATAGGTTAGATTGTAGGTGTGTAACATTTTATATCTGTGGTAGGTGAGTAATATTTAATATCCATGGTAAGAATGTAATATCTAATATACATGGTTGGTGTGTAACATCTTATATCTGTGGTAGGTGAGTAATATTTAATATCCGTGGTAAGAATGTAATATTTAATATACATGGTAGGTGTGTAATATTTAATATACATGGTAGGTGTGTAATATTTAATATACATGGTAGGTGTGTAATATCTAATATACATGGTAGATGTGTAATATTTAATATACATGGTAGATGTGTAATATTTAATATACATGGTATGTGTGTAATATTTAATATCCATGGAAGGTGTGTATTATTTAATATGCGTGGTAAGAATGTAATATTTAATATACATGGTATGTGTGTAATATTTAATATCCATGGAAGGCAAGTGAGTAATATTTAATATCCGTGGTAGGTGTATAATATTTAGTGTACATGGTAAGTGTATAATATTTAATGTACATGGAAGATGAGTAATATTTAATATCCATGGAAGGTGAGTGAGTAATATTTAATATCCGTGGTAGGTGTGTAATATCTCCCCATAACATAATCCACAGAATTACAGTTAATATTTCCCTACTTTATTATTTGAAGATATTTAAATAAATATTAATTAGAACTGTCGCCGACAGCAAAATTTAAAATTATAATATTTATCAGAAACGAGAAAGTTAATTCACTAGCCAGAAACATCGACGCAAAAAATAAAATTTGAAATTATACTTATGGCTTTAGTAAATTAAAGTAAAAAAAAAAGTTAGAAATACTCTTATAACTGTAAGGTTATCAGTTATGGTATTTTCCAAATTTTGTATAAGTTTTATTAAACTTAGAGTAATCTGGTTTGAATTATACGAACTTGTATTTTTTAAGTTGAAGGAGTATTAATTTCCAGAAGTGAAGCATTAAAAGGTAGGAAAATAATACAGGATTATATGGGCGTGTCGCAATGTAATTTCATACAGGCGTAAAGAAATCAATATATGTTTCAATTAAACACATCATATTTTTATCAGTGAATTTAAAGTCATTTCAGTTGCAGGATGAAGAGTCTCTGATGGTTCTCGTGCCATCAGCACTATAAAGATCTTAAGCTTTCGCTGTGAGTTGAATTAGGTGAGATCGACAGTTCGCTGCTTATTCGTAGAAGAACATCTACCGTCATGTTATAACGCCACCCACGGCTGAAAGGGCGAGCATGTATGGTGGAATGGGGATTCGAACCCGCGACACTCAGATTGCGAGTCAAGCGCCCTAACCACCTGGCCATGGGATAGATTGATAAATTAATAGATTGGTTAGTAGTTGGATAATTATTCAATACTTACTAATACTTCTTCAAAAACATCATCAAGAGACAGTCGAGCAGTGCAAACTTCCGGATCTTCGGCAGTGCTGAAGACACGAGAACCAATAGGATTCCTCGTTCTACAGCTGAAACTAACACGAAATCTCTCCAATCAGGTATTAATTGAAACTCTTAGCCAATCAAAGTTTACCACTGTGAATGTATGATATTTGATAAATTTTAATTGGAGTCATTTCTAATCCATACCAAAATTCTGCAGAAAGTAAAAAAATAAAATAGATTAAACAAGAAGATGAGCAGCTCCTCCCTCTGTAGAATTATCGACATTTGTTGATGATTTTAAACTAAATCGTTAAATGTTCGTAGATGATCCCACAGAGCGGTATAACTTGGTTCACGTGTTGCCGGACAGAGTACAAAAGATGATTCACCGCTTGGAGGAACATCGTGCAACAATGGTGCCAGCAGATGATCCACCAGACAATGACCATGGAAACCCCAAGTTTTGGAACGGAATATTTTCTCCAGGGTGGTGTGAAGCTCACTGATACCGATTCATCGAACACGTTTTTTTATATTTTATTATAATGAATTCTACAAATGCACAAAAAAGGATGAATTGAAGTATTACACACTAGTAATGCTGAAGAAACTTGAGCACGTATCAGAATTTTACACATTAATAATATTGAACAAATACGAATATGTATTGAAGTATTACACACTAATAATGCTGAAGAAGTTTCGATCATGTTTTAAAGTATTATACACCAATAAGGCTGAACATTACGAACATGAATTAAAATATTGCACTAATAACGCTTAAGAAATTTGAACATATTTTCTAGTGTGTATATATATATATATACTTAAGAAGTTCAAACATGCATTAAAATATTACACATTAATAATGTTAGAAAACGCTACAAGGTGTTTTGCACAAACAAACCAAAAAATTGTTTGTAAGTATAATATGCTGTACTTATTTAATTAATTACCTAATTTGTTCTTAACCCAAGTCTCGGATATTGTATTTTATTTAAATGTTTTTTTTTTTACATATAGTTTAATTCATATAACTAAAAGAACGAGTTTCAGGCTTGCTTTTCTCCAGGTTTATGTGAGATCAATTATTGAGAGCATTTTTAATTAACAAAGCGAAATCGAAGTTCTACCTTGGAAGTAACAAAACTATAATTATTAATAACAGAATTCTCACTAATTCAGTGTGTCTAAACAAGTTTCGAAGACATCTTTGTTGTTTTTATTTCTTGTTACAAACAAACAAACAAAAAAAAGGTATTACGTGTTTTGACATTGATGGCGCTTTTAATGTCTGAGTGTATCATGAACATCAAAAACTTTGAAATGTAATCTTTTTGGTTTCTTTAATTCAAGAGAAATGTAGATTATGTGTGACAGTCCTTTTATAGCATAAAATTGATGTCAGATTAAATATAAATATTTTATTTCTTGTAAATCAATTCGTATCTATGTCATTAAATGTCAGTTAAAAATTGTGAAAGATCAGTAAATATTAAATCAGTGTAACAGTTACATATACTTTATTTTAAATTACTTTCCATGTTAGATTTCTCTAGGAAAAATAAAATTGAGTAATATGATACTGTTACGTCTCTGTTCGTTTGTTCATTTTCCGTAAAAATTCTTTCCGAAGAAACTTTAGCGATACAAGTCCT
>NW_013666164.1:79628-82768 GCF_000517525.1 Limulus polyphemus | reverse complement strand
CAATTGTCCGTCTCTACCTTTGTCTGCAATTCAATTCCATTGTTGCCTTCACTTCTTGGCGGTCTTATATACAAGAATATCGCACACCCAGTAAACACTCGAGCATTCACGAACCTTCAAGAATATCATGACGTGTTACTAGCGTCACGTGACTTCCGCAGTCGTAGCAATACTTTAAATATTTATTTTTCCTCACTAATCGAGGGTTTGTGTACAAATTGGTGTAATGCAGTAATTTTTTATAGCCTCTTTTAAGTTTTTTCTTTATAAATTTGAGTTCATTGTATATGGAGCAAAGTCACGGAATAAATTATACTCTTTATTTTGAGAAGAAATGTCTTATTCAATTATTTAGTAGTTAAAGCTGTATTGTTTTACGCAGCTTTAACTATAGATCATTGGCGAGGTAAAAGTCCTTTGTTGGCTACTTTACCGATAGAAAGTAAAACTCGCGAAATTTGGTTACACAAATTAGTATTGTTTAAACTTAAGAGCCTGCAGTATAATTACATTTAAAGTAAAGCCAGTTCTTTCTAACACGTATTTTGTGTTCTTTGTTTAAGAAAACCAAAACAAGTATTTGCTATGAAGATGACAGTTTTTAAAAATTGTATACAACATTTTTTTCAGTAATTCCCCTTTTTATAGGTGTGTTTAGGGTTAACTTTAGGGTTAAGATCTATAAAGTTATAAACAGTAGAGATTAAAGAAAGGCAGAAGTTTATGAAGACGCGCTATTCAAGTCAAGTACATTATTTAAACCCGCCATGAAAGAGAATATTAGAATATCAATAACACAGGTTTTTAAAAATAAAAGTCTATATAGTAGTACCAGAATTGAAGGGAACGCAGTTTCCGTTGTTAAAATAAATATCAGTCCCGTCGCCTTTTTTTTTTAATAGAATCGTGCTCGTGTACGAATGTTTCGAGAGGGAAAATTCAGTTACTGACTTTGTTTCAGTAGAGGCAAGTGTGTACATCTATAAACTTATTGATTCTTTCTGTGCCAGTTATTATTTCCACAAACCATTGGTAAAGTTGGTTTTAGCTTGCTCTTAACATTTGTTTTTTGAAAAGTTCTTCTTAAATCTTAATTTTAATCTAATTAGTGATTGATCAATGAGTTAAATAAATTTGCGCTGTATATATCTCTATAAGATCCTACCTTATAGAGTATGTACTCTGTATTATACTTAGGGACTTTCCCTTGCTGAGTAGTTAAAATTCGGGCATTGTCATAAAGACTGATAAAGTATGTTCCCTAAACCTACCTTGAAAGGATATATTAGCTTATTAACAACACATATTCAAAAAATAGAAAAGAAAAAAGAACATTAACTTGTTAAACAGGTTAGAAATACAGGAGAGGAAGCGCCCATACATGATTTATTTGAAGGGTAAAAAAGACCTGTTTCGAGATTATCGCCCTCTGAGGGTGATTCCACTCAGGTTTTGAAATCTTGTTGGAATTGCTTAGGTAAGCGACAACGGATATGGTAGTTAAACTGAGAGGAACCAGAGAATTTTACTTAACGATTCTTCATAATAAAGTTAGTTGTTAATTGTCTGTAGCGTTCCTTGCGAATTATACTACAATAGGTGACATGTCACAAGAACGACAACATCTGCTAAGTCTTTTCACCTTATTGGTAATTGTACTCGTTTTGATTCGGAACGCGATAGGACAACGACGGTCGTTTTCTATGAGACCTCATGTTGTTTTGATTGTAGCGGATGATTTAGGTAAGTTTGAAATTTTTGATTAAAAATAATATTTATTTATTTATCTTCTTAGCTACTTTATTTTTGCTGCATTACTATTAATGTTCTTATGTTAGTCTAGTTACTTCGAAGCGAATTACTCGCGGTTAACTTGAAATAATATAAGTATTTTACTTAAAGATTCTTTATGGTGCTTCCTTAAATAATATTTATTTGTAATATCATTAACCATGTTTGGAGTAAGTCTTTTGGCTTGGTATTGTTACGTATCTGTTTGTTTGTTAATTTCCGGTAGAAATTCTATCTGAGGAACTTCAGCGATACAAGTCCCTTCTTGATTATAAACCAGTTTATTCTTTCTCGATACAAACTTTTAGTACACAGTAATTCCACAGTCAGCACGTTTCTCGTCACTTTAAACTTAACTACTTTTATAATACACTCTATAAATCACAGCGATTCACAATCTCGAAAACACACACAAGCTCGAAACAAAATCGTAAATTACCCGAACTCTCTTCATTCATTTCCGCAGGCTTTCTCTGCCAGGCTTATATACTAAAGAAGGGGGTGTCCAGAATAAACTTCTTAATTATCTTCCCCGATAATTCATGATCACGTGACGTGAGAAAAGAAACAAAAAGAACGAGAAAAAAAAACAAGAAGAGAGATTACGGCAGTGGCTGGAGGAGAAAGAAAATAAACAAGAAGAGAGACTACAGCAGTGGTTGGAGGAGAAAGCAAATAAACAAAAAGAGAGGCTACAGCAGTGGTTGGATGAAAAAAAAGCAAATAAACAAGAAGAGAGACTACAGCAGTGGCAAGAAAACCAGCACCAGTGGCAACTGGAACAAGAAAGGAAACAAGAAGAACGAGAAAAGAAACAGGAAGGAAGTCTCCAACAGTTGCGGGAAAGTCAGCAACAGTGGCAAGAAGTACAAATGGAAAAGATTAGTAAATTTCAAAGTGAATTAAATACATTAAAGGATGAGTGACTGTCTTTTACACAGGGAGGATGTAATAACCATGAGCCTAATCAGCCCCAGACAACAGGAAGCTCCTTCCAGACCCCGCAGCTAAACCCTAATGCAGACATCTTCAGTCCTGCCAGAAGTCACATTCCAGACATGAGTGTCAGCAATAGGGGTGATCTAGTATGAAGGAAGACACAGAAATTCGATGGGAAGGCACCATGGGAAGCATATAGAGCACAATTTGAGCTCCTGGCAGAAATGAATGGATGGATAGAGGAGCAGAAAGCAGTGTACCTGGCAACGAGCCTGAAGGGACAACCACTGGACAGTTGTCAGCAGACGACAGGCACAACTATAGAGCACATGGTAGCTGCTTTAGAACTCAGGTATGAAACTCAAAATCAGTCCAAAGTCTACAAGGCTAGGTTTAGGACTAGAGTCCGT
>NW_013666164.1:73468-78628 GCF_000517525.1 Limulus polyphemus | reverse complement strand
CGCATGCGCTAGCAGCGTCACGTGACTTCCGCTATCGGAACAGTATTAACTTTCAACTGCTGAAGCAAAAGTGACTGGTATGAACACATTGTGCTGTAAGTTAGCTGCATGTTATTAGTTTGAACTAATAGGGATTTAGTGAGTAATATATATATTTATATATATACACACATATGATTTGCAATTTGCACCAGAGAAATGACACGATGGAAGAGAAAATAAGTAAATATTAGAAGAAAAAATTGTTAGTGATGAGAATTAAAACAATAAACATATATTAGAAATAATCTGAAATTGTCTGACAGATTGAAAAAAGCCAACAACACTCGAATAACTTACAGAATTTCTCTTGTTGCAAACAATATCATTTTAAACTCTGACAGTTCACGAATTTTAAAAATACAACAACATTTACTCGAACTTACAATTTTTGTTTTTAAATTTCCGATGTTTCCTTCCGGCAGAGTAAAAATCTCAAAAAGATAACCTAGTCCATGCTAAAATTAATTATATTCCATATCAGAGTGGCTTTCATCCTTGTATTCGTTTCATTTAAATTGTTGACATTTCCGAGAAACATAGTCAAAACTACAGTCGTGAGACATAATACCACCATACTGTAGAGTGACCATGCACTTATAAAAGACCGGTATTTGGTGTTTTTAACCTCAATGACCTTACGCGACATATAATGACCAGGTCAGAGACCTCAAGTTTCGGGAATAGCCATCCCTAATTTAGAACAATGAAGAGAGGGATGACAAAGAGTAAGTAGCACTCATCGCCGTCATGGCTACTGTTAACCGAATATTGGGATTGTCTGTCACGGTTATAACGCCACCCACGGCTGAAAGTTTAGAGTGTGCTCAGCGATCTATCGAACTTTCGACCATTGGTTCCGCAGTCCGGTACGCTATCCACGTGGAAAAGCCCCAGCCCCGAGTTTAAAATAAATAGTTAACATGAAATCAGGATTTAAGTATTTTCGTGAATGGTTGAAATTCTTTAAAATTTCATTAGACTTGGAAATGTCGTTGTTTGTGTGGTGAGACGTCACTAGCAGAAACTGTTGGTTAATGTTACTATGAAATGTGATAATACTGTAGTTAAAGAAAAAAGATGAATTAAAATATATTTTTTGAGGTTGAATAAAAATTAGCCTGGAAATCTTATATCACTTGTGGGAATTTTTTTTTTTTAATTAAGATAATTTGTACCATGTCACAGACAATTTCCTCTTTTAATTTTGTTAATCCTCGTGTGGTGTGTGATATTGAACAATGGGGATTAGACATCATACTCATTTAATGAATGGGGTAGTTGATGTATTTTTTTTTAATAAAATAGAAGATAAAGAAGGGAGGATACATGATAAACTGCTCCATAAAAAAAAAGCCTTGGATTGATGTAAGTAGCACTTTGTGGATTATTAACAACTTGAAAAGTTCTTTAACTTAGTTATTATGCTAAACTTATGCCTTAAAATTAACGTCGTATACATTTCATTTTTCGTTGCTTAGTGATTAGCTTACCAAGCTCCGGATCTGAAGGCTTAAGGCCTATTTCTACTTTATAAAGCCTGTTAGTTAATTTCTCCCAGCCTATTGAGTCAATCTCAAACAATTTGGCAGGTTGATGCTTTAGACAATGTTGAATATTCTAAATGGATTCAAGGTCAAAGTATGAAAGTTGCTGGATTGTTTTTCAAACACCCATGCTTTTCTCATGGTCAATGAGATCGTGTACGGTGTTCAAGGGTGGGATCACCTAAAGATCTTTATTTGTTGGTAGATGAAAAGCGAACTGCAAATTTTGTTTATGAAGAAACTTTGTTATAATTTTAAAATTTTGAGGTAAAGTTTATGTTCAAGTTATTACTTTGAAATATATGATTGCTGTTAAATTTACATTGCTTTAATTAAGTTTAAACATTCCCCGTCAGTTGACGGGTATTTCAGCTTGTATTTTACATTTAACTTGCATTGTTTCGCATCCTGAAAATATTCACTCCACCTCGACTAAAGCATGTTAAATTTTGTGTTTTATTCAGAAATGCATCAAAAGTTTATATAATTTTCATAGTGACTGCTTTGGATACTTAACGCATTCTAACTTTTAGAATTTTGCTCAGTTCAAGGAATATAAAATGATATTCAAACGGTTATTAGTTTTCTAATTACGATATCATTGTCCTAAGTAAAATTATTTTATTTTATTTTTTATTTTTACCACTAGGGTGGAATGATGTCAGCTGGAATAATCCCGACATAAAGATGCCTAACTTAGAACGTCTTGCGCGAGGTGGTGTCATCCTCAACCAGTCGTATGTACAACCGGTTTGTAGCCCGTACGTAATTTATTCAAAAAGTACTATAATTCAGAAAATACATTATAAATGTATATAAATTGGAATTATTATGAGTCAACTTAGAAAAGTAAACAAACTAAAAATTGTAATCAATATTAACTTCTGGTCAAAGCAAGATATCTGCATAAATCAGAACTAAAATCAACTCGGTAACTAATATAGATAATTTAGTACACTATTTTTGCGTTCTTAGTTGTAAGGATTAGAATTTATTGTTTTAGCAGTAGGGTAACTTTGTTATTAGTTATATCTTCTGCTGTAATCACAACAGAATTTCACGAGGTTCGGACAGCTTAGGAGGCGCAGATTAATTCGAAATTCACTTAAACGAGTAAGTTCATCTTAGTAGCGCTTCGAAAGGCATACAGAGTCGATGTTTAACTCCAGCCATTGTCATACTCAAGGACATGATACCTCGCTGTGAGGCCTCCAGCCGGAAACAGATAAACTGAAGTCATTGTCTTACTCAAGACACAATACCTCACGATGAGGCCTCCAGCCGGAAGCAATTGGGTAGACTGAAGCGATTGTCTTACTCAAGGACACAATACCTCACGATGAGGCCTACAGCCGGAAACAGATAAACTGAAGTCATTGTCTTACTCAAGGACACAATAACTCACGATGAGGCCTCCAGCCGGAAGCAGTTGGGTAGACTGAAGCCATTGTCTTACTCAAGGACACAATAACTCACGATGAGGCCTCCAGCCCGAAACAGTTGGGTAGATTGAAGCCATTGTCTTACTCAAGGACACAATAACTCACGATGAGGCCTCCAGCCCGAAACAGTTGGGTAGATTGAAGCCATTGTCTTACTCAAGGACACAATAACTCACGATGAGGCCTCCAGCCCGAAACAGTTGGGTAGATCGAAGCCATTGTCTTACTCAAGGACACAGCACCTCGCAACGAGGCCTTCAGCCGGAAGCAGTTGGGTAGACTGAAGCCATTGTCTTACTCAAGGACACAATACCTCACATGGAGGCCTCCAGCCCGAAACCTTTCGACTACGAGTCCACATCACTAACCACTAGATTTTGCTGCCCTCGTATTTACTCCAACTCGACTAAATCACGTTACATTTGGTTGTTAAAAAAGGCTTAGTATCTGACTGAAAGTACAAAATTATTCTTGTACTAAAATATATACATGTACTAATAAAACTGTTATATGTATCAAACTTTGTAAATAATTTTGGGAGTGAAGATAACATTAAGTCAAGAATTGTGTATAACTTACTAAATATATATATATATATATATATATATATATACAGTGCTGGTTTGTTTCATGCGCTATCACCGATTTTATGTTCCTTCAAAAACTTGTTTTGCACAACTGATTATAATCCTTCCTACAACATTGGTTACCAATGAAAATCCATCATACAGTGTAACTTTAGTGCAGCTAAACATCTGAGATAAAACTACCACAACACATGTTACTGTTTAACTACAAAATAACTGTGTTTTTTTTTCTGGTAAGTTCAATAATCTTTTGTTGTTTTTCAGAATTTGTAGTGCAAAGTGGAGGATTTAGACATTGTAGCGATAAAGTTAGGTAAAATACCTCTTACTCTCCAGATAATAATAATTTTTATTATTATTATCTGGAGAGTAAAGATCTTTTCCCACTAACATCGATAATATCTATCATTAATCTTAATTCCTGGGGACGGAGCGTGTAAATTGATATCCGAGATAAGTTAGGGTAATGTATTTTAATGCTCTGAAATAGCTGAATCTGAATAGTTTAAACGGACAAGAATGTTTGTATAGATATAAATGTATAGATCAATAATTAATTCTGAATTTTTATGACCATAGATCGAGAACAGCATTCATGACTGGTTATTTTCCTTATCACGTTGGTAGACAGGTTTGTATTTTATTACTTGTATCTGTTTTTTTTTTACTGCTCGATATTTCTGGTTTCTCTCCTCAACGCTGAAGGTATAGTTAAAGCGCACCTTTGTTTTTGTACTTTCTGCATATCATTAAACGGCCATTGCTAAATTTTTATTTTTATTGTTTTTTACTCGAGTCTTTCTAAAACCTAACAGTTTCACAAAAATGTATAAGTCTTTACATAAATAATTTCTGGTTGTTATTAAAGAAAAAAACAAACAAACATCCGTAACAGTAGAAAAGGTTTTATCGTTTTCTTGGTTCAAATTTAAATTATCTTCAAATCGCATACTAGAATGCTTGTTTTTAGCGCAAGATGCACTATGAGTTATCAGGCTGTTTTCGCCGAGTGATCGAGCCCAAAATTCTAGCTTACTGTTGAGTACTGATCTCAAACGACAAATAAGATACGAGTAATTTACCAGCTTCAGTGTAGGCACTCATGTACGAGATAGCCAGACTTACCGAAAAGCGAAGACAGGTGAAATGCCTTCTAGAATGAATCACTTCGTTTGTTTTTAACAGCTCAGTTTTGTTAGTGGGTGAGTTCTCAGCATTTAGATTTATTACTATTATTTTGAATAACGTTTTTTTATGTTATTCTTGTTGAGGGATTTATTTCTTGTCGTTAATGTAAGATGCCATTTAACGAAACGTTTCACTTTCGAATTAATCTGTAGACTTAAAACGAATGAAATGCGATTTACTTTAAGATTTGAGAATCTTGAAATATTTTGTATCGCTTGATGAAAATGCATTTTATTTTTAGCAGAATAGTTATATTCATCGTTTCCAGCCGTCTGGTGTATATTTAAATTATACATTTTTACCTGAAAAACTAAAACAACTCGGATACTCAACCCATGTTATCGGAAAGTAAGTATG
>NW_013666164.1:64827-72619 GCF_000517525.1 Limulus polyphemus | reverse complement strand
GATAGTTCTAGAAACGTGGCGTCACACTAGTCTATGTGACCTCGCTGACGCAACAAATGTTTTGTTAGTTACCAGTGTATGTGTATATGTCAGATTGTGCAACTGAAGCAATGACTAAATGACTCCTAGTCTGTCTCTCTGTGCATTAAATGACTTCTAGTTTGTGTCTTCCTTTGGAACTGAAACAATAATTAAATGACTCCTAGTTTGTGTCTTCCTATGAAATTGGAACAATTATTAAATGACTCCTAGTTTGTGCCTTCCTGTGGAACTGTAATTGTGAATTAAAGAGTCCTGATTTGTGTCTTTGTTGATCGTTGAAACAATTTTTCAATAATTCCATACTTATTATTATGTGACTGTAATAAACAATAGTTCATTGTTCGTCTATTCGTCGACAAATTAATGAAGAACTCTTTGAATATTAATTGAACTTTCTTTTATTCTAGAAGTCATGATACTCTAATACACCACTTATCCTGATAACGAAAGTAATTTCGTATAACTTTCAGATGAGAAAACTATTCACAGCAAAAAATCGCTAATAATATTTTCATTTAAACGATTTATTTAACATTTGTTCAAATAATTTAATCGTTGCAATGTTTATAATATTTTGTTGCGATATATGCTGTTTCCAATACTCTGACAATTTTTTTATAGTTTTGTTATTGTTAGATGCAATTTCTAAGATACATTTTTACAACAAATGACTTTCTTTTTTATCGAGAAGATGGCACTTAGGATATTGCAACTGGTCATATACCCCAACATTTCGAGGGTTCGATTCTTTTTTCGGTTTCTACTTGGGTGCTGAAGAATACTATACCCACAGAAGTGGTATGCTTAATGTATTTATGAATAAAACAAATAAATTACTTTACGCATTTAAATAAGTAGGACAGGTGGCCCCCTAGAGTATAAAAAGTGATCCTACTTCTCTTACCATTAAGAAATTGTTTTGTAGTTGTTAAGTCTTGGGTTTAGCATAATATTATTTTAGACACATTTTTGAAATTTTAGATGTGCATAACGAAGGCAATCTAAATATTTAAAATCTTATGTATGACGTTAAAAGTATTACAAATTGTCCTAAATCCCAACTTTTCAAGAATTTTTTTTATTGTGTTTGTGCTTAGAATTAGAAAACAGTTATTTGATTTCATGAATTATAGTAGAGCATAACCCGCATAATCCAGTCATTATATTCCGATTATTTCGAATCGCTGAATTATTCGAGTTAATTAATGTATAAAGTTATGAGTTCCGATTATCCAGAATAATAATATATTTTAATGTTATTTGTATAATCAGGTTATGATGGGCAGAATTACCTGGATCTTCGTAATAACACCAAACCAGCCACAGAATATGGCGGCGTTTACTCCACTGTAAGTACCTTTAAGTGCTTTGTTTACTTCCCCAATTAGAGTTTTGTTCATCAGTCCGTGTGTTTAGAAGTCTTTTCATGTAAATAAACTGACCTACCGATAACACAGAAAGACTTGTACTACCGATAACACAGAAGGACTTGTACTCTTTGTTGAATGTTTCAGAACCTGTTCTCTACTGTCACGACAAAGCTGATTTCGAGACTAAATCCCAGAATCCCAACATTTCTTTATCTCCCGTTTCAAGCCGTACATTCCCCGCTAGAGGTGAGTTTAATAAGTTCATATATATTTGTACATAAACATTGTCAGCTTGTAACCTAGGAAACGATAAGTATAACGAATTACCCAACTGTGTGTGTATTTTAACGTTATTATTCGTTTTCTATATGCATAAAATATTAACTGCTACTTCACGTATGCATGCTTACACCAAGAAGAGAGTTAAACAATCTAATTTTTGTATTAATAAAGATATTAACTGCTACTTCAGTTCTGTGTATTTTAGCGTTAGTATTCGTTTCACGTATGCATAAAATATCAATTTCTTATACAGGAATCATTACCAGAGCAGTTAGAAGCAGTAACCTAGTAAAATTGACATATAAATACCGGAGCAGTTAGAGGAAGGGTCTAGCGAAACTTATAAATAAATACCGGAGCAGTTAGAGGAAGGGTCTAGCGAAACTTATAAATAAATACCGGAGCAGTTAGAGGAATTGTCTAGCGAAACTTATAAATCAATACCGGAGCAGGTAGAGGAAGGGTCTAGCGAAACTTATAAATCAATACCGGAGCAGGTAGAGGAAGCTGTTTAGCGAAACTAATAAATCAATACCGGAGCAGGTAGAGGAAGCTGTTTAGCGAAACTAATAAATCAATACCGGAGCAGGTAGAGGAAGGGTCTAGCGAAACTAATAAATCAATACCGGAGCAGGTAGAGGAAGGGTCTAGCGAAACTAATAAATCAATACCGGAGCAGGTAGAGGAAGGGTCTAGCGAAACTAATATATCAATACCGGAGCAGGTAGAGGAAGGGTCTAGCTAAACTTATAAATCAATACCGGAGCAGGTAGAGGAAGAGTCTAGCGAAACTAATAAATCAATACCGGAGCAGTTAGAGGAAGCTGTTCAGCGAAACTAATAAACCATTCCGGATCATTTCGAGGATTGCTTGTTTTTTGTTAAGCAATAAGCTGTATAATGAGGTATCTGTACTGTGCCCACCCCAGGATGGAGCCCATAATTGTAATTTCCCTCATGCGGGAAGCGATCTACCAAAACTAATGAATCAAATCAAAACCACTGAGTTGTCCGTAAGTCAGTTAGAATATTAACAATTATACTATAACACAGGACATTAAGTTATCATTACTGAAAGCCTACGTTATAATTATCAAGACTAAATGCGACAAAGATTAGAAAAATTGTACAAACTACACAAATTAATATTCAAATCCTAGTATATTCGGAATACTAAATTCTAAACCATGAGCTAAAATTTTTTTCAGCATCATTCAGAATATGCTTTGAATAATTAAATATAATATCATAAGGTTATTCTGCTGCCTTAGATTGTACAACTTAACTAGTTGTTCTTCTCCACATTGTACAAGTTTTGTGTTTTGACGAATTGTTTGAAATGAAAAAGAAAAAGAAATTAAAATCTGTACATTCTGCTGGATTTTCCAATAAGTTAAATAATTCCATGGATTGAAACTTAGTTGAATGGACGCAGTTGCCGTATTCATCATGAATACTCTGGCTAAGCAATCTATGGATTGTCTTGTTAAATATTTGCACAACCAATTTTTTTTTGTCTAATTTTAAAATTCTGCAGTTTATTTGGAGTTTTTTGGTATTGCCTAGAATAAAAAACTGTGGTACTAATTAAAACTTTAAAATTCAAAATCGGGAAAATATTTTCAATCGTTGACATTCGTTCACGAAATGTATTTGTAGTTAGATTTTAGAAAAGTTCAAATGTAGTTTTATTGCATATCTAGGTAGAGTTTGGATAAGTTTGTCATACCGCTGTTTAATGGTTCCAGCAATCGATCTATTTTTGGCAAACCTCAAAAGTAATGTGAATTTTAAAACTAGGTTAACCAATAGTCATATATCGTACTTCAGTCCTAGGTGCTAATGAAGTAACTTTTTTTTTTACAAATAGTAAGACCACAACCCAACCCTACATAAAGAAACATTATATTTTCTCTACTCCAAAGGATAATTTAGATGTGGAATTTTGTGCAGAAAGGCAGGGGCATCAAATGGTACGACCCTGGTCTGCTAAAAATAAAAAGCCGATTATAATAAAAAAAGGAAACAATCCAAATAAATTCATTATCAGCTATTAATAAACCAAAGGCCCGACATGGCCAGGTGGTTAGGGCGCTCGACTCGCAATCAGAGGGTCGCGGGTTCGAATCCCAGTCCCACCAAACATGCTCGCCCTTTCAGCCGTGGGGGCGTTATTATGTGACGGTCAATCCCACTATCCGTTGGTAAAAATAGTAGCCCAAGAGTTGGAGTTGGGTGGTGATGACTAGCTGCCTTCCCTCTAGTCTTACAATGCTAAATTAGGGACGGCTAGCGCAGATAGCCCTCGTGTAGCTTTGCGCGAAATTCAAAAACAAAAACAAACAAACAATAAACCAAAATCATCATAACAGCATCATATAAGACGCTCTTAAAACTAATATTATACACCAAACATAAGTAAACGTAACTTAATTATAAACTGTACCTATCAGAAAAGAAGAGTGAAACTAACAACTGAGGGCTTATAACACTAAAGGTCGGGTTTCGATGCCCGCGGTTGGCAGCGTACAGATAACCCATTGTGTTGCTTTGTGGTTATAAACCAAGCAAAAAAATCACATAAAATAAGACACTACCCATACAAACGCAAAACTGAAACCTAAAAAAAAGATGGCGTACTTGTTCACAGACTACGGCCTGGAATAAACTAAGTAGGTTCAGCTTATAAATTACTTCTAGTTATATAACATATCAAGCCCCCCAGTAGCACAGCGGTATGTCTGCGGACTTACATCGCTAGAATCCAGGTTTCGATACCCGTGGTAGGCAGAGCACAGATAGCCCATTGTGTAGCTTTGTGCTGAATTACAAACAAATAGCATATCAAAAGCTAATGAACTAAAGCCATTAGGTTTTGATCAGTTTCATTATAACACACCACATAAAGTTGCTATTACTGAAAACCTGTGTTGAAATTATTTATTTACGTTGTCGTTTTTGCTCTCCTCTCAGTATCCCTTATTAAAAATCTCTAAAGAGTTTTTACGGAAGAGGCCATCAAATAAAAGTTATTTGTTTCAAGTTTCAAGGAGCCATTTCTAATGGGCTTCAGATCTTAAAGCATTGAGAAGTATTGACTGTGATTTCAGAGATTTGGATAAAAATTGTTAAATGCTTTAAAGTTGTGTATTTCTCTCCAGGTTCCTCAGAAATATCTAGATATGCACAAGAATATTGAAGATGTGAATAGAAGGAAATACAGTGGTAAGATTTTGAGAGAATATTTTACTATAATTATGACAGTGAAAAGGAAATTAAAATCGACATTAAATATTTTTGAGCTATATCTTCACGAACTAAGAAAATTGTATACGTGTGCCGTTATATGTTAAAACGTTATTTGATGTCCACCAATAAAATGTTATACTTACTTGATGAAATTCGTATTTTCAAAGAAAATAAATAAGTTTATATAATGACAAGATAATTAAAAATTGATAATTTAAAAAGGGGAATAGGGATCGTCATAAAAGTACAGAAACAAGTTGAATCAAAATGTAAAGATTATACTTTCAAGTCTACAACTAGGGACTCTTTAAAAAAAGTAAACAAACTAGGCTGGAAATTGTATCTACATTATTTTATCGCTATTTTGCCTTCACTAAAATTGATAAGCACTGTAGATATTCATAGTCGTTTTCGCTATAGGTCTGTGAAATAAGAATAATATGAATAATAATATGAAGAACAAATGGATGAATTTTGAACTTTGTCTAACAATTGGAAAATATACTTTTTTTTTGCAATTATCAATATTTTAAGAGCCTTAGCCATTGAGATAGAAGGTTTTGAGAGTTGTTTCAAGAATAAGTCTGCTTTTTAAGATGGTTTTTGCTCATATGTTTTATTAGAATATTTGTGAAATTCCACTATCGTGGTTCATGATAATAAAGCTAAGAGTTAGGCTTCGGAGATATGTTTTTATTGTGGAGTATTATTAGATATGAAAATGTTTTCTGCAACTTTTTTCGATTGAAAGAAATTAGTAAAACACCGGTTATGGTGGATAATTTGTTACTTCTTAAAACTTCCATCCTAGGAATGATTTCAGCTTTAGATGAAGCAGTAGGAAATATAACTACCGCTCTAAAGAAATATGGTTTCTATAGCAACTCGGTTATAGGTTTTACCACTGACGTAAGTATGATTTCTATAGCAACTTAACTATAGGTTCTAATGCTGACAAAGGGGTCAAAATTCTGTTGGATCACAAATATGTTTTTAAAATTAGAATAACTGCTACAAACAAGAGAAAACTGGTTCTAACAATGAAGTACATTCCGAGTAGGGTTTAAATGTAAATTTAGATAATTATAAACGTTTTATATTCATCTCAATACTGCTTATCTATCCTTCAAAGCACAACTTAACTTGCCACAGTAAATGAGCTTATATTATGTAATGCTTTAAAAAAGTGAGATTAATTTTGGATCTTATGCAGTAAATTAAGCTATAGATAACATTTAATATCTATAAGAATAATTTTCTTTTAATTCCAAAATTTCTACTCGGTCAAACAGAGTTCTTGTATTATAAAAACAGTTTACTTGTAAAAACCAGCTAGGTTTAAGATTGCTAATTAATAACGTCTGTCTTATACTAAACTCTTCTTATAGCGCCCTCTGTTTTATATTTTAATAAATGATTATGCAATTATAGGACCCTACATATAGTTCAGCAGTCTTTCTGTGTGAATATTTCTCTCTGTAAGGGTTTTTACATTCTTCCAGTCATAAACCTATACGTAGCGGTGTGTTGTTAAATCCAATTCTATCCAAAATCTTATCTCTTTTACTGTAATGCGCATACGTGTGATGTGTTGGAGGCTAAACGTTCAGTATTCTAAAGCAACAACACAGACATACAACAATTCTAATAAAGCATGTAGCAAATCAGGGAGGAAATTTAGACGGGATGAACTTTGATAGCAACAGCATTGATGTGTTGGGAATTCGCCGTGAACCAAATATAGAGGTCTAGCACAGACGTGAAACTGTCACGTGGGCTACAGTTTACTCCACCATATTTGACTTCAAACGCTTATATTTATTAGGGTGAAAAATAACAACTCTGTTTTCTAAAATCGTGTTGTCCGATTCTGCAAATCATCTCGGCAATGTGCATAAAAGAGATAAATGGGGAAACAATAGTCATAAGGCTTAGGATCCGTATCTTTTATTAATGACAGTATGTAAATATTTACTTAATATTACATTAATATTGATTGTTGTTGACTGTCAGTAGAAGGGAATGTTTGACATCTGATATGGCGACGTTGACTGAAACAGAAATCTTTGGGACGTCATGTTTAAGACCTTTTATTTACTTGTAGGTACTAAATATGTCGCTTGTGGCGCCACTGATCGGAAGTGAGGCGATATATATATATCTCGTTAAATTAAAGTGCAATTAGCCCTCTTTGTCGTTCTTCGAATGTTATAGTATTTGTTTTGAGCTTTAAAGTAGATCGACTTTAAAGGAAGCTTCATGAAATTAGAATAGAAAGATAAAGCAATGAATGAATGTCGTATCATATATTTTAAGAAAGCTGTTGAATTACGTAGAACAGGTGATTGATAAATTAGCTCTTTATCTGTTTGATTAGAACGGAGGACAGATTCAGTTTGGTGGAAACAATTGGCCTCTGAGAGGAAACAAAGGAACATTATGGGAAGGAGGAACTAGAGGTCCCGCCTTCGTACACAGTCCTTTATTGAACAGGAAGGGTTTCGTAACCAATAAGTTAGTGTTATTTCAAAATTCACAATCATCAGAAGCAGGGCATTATCTATATGTATTGTCACGACAGCGGAAGTCACGTGACGCTGCTAGCGCATGCGTGACTGAGTTTCTCGAATTATCGGGAAAGCTCAAGTGTGATCGAGACGCCTCTTTTTTAGTATATAAACCTGGCGAGAAAAGCCAGCGGGATTGAATGTGTGGTTAATCGAACAGTAGCTACGGTTTGTCGGGTTTCGAGCTAGCGTGTGTTTTGCACTCGTAGAGGGTGAAGTTATCGAGGATGTGAATCGCTCTGATTTATAGCGTGTATTATAAAAGTTGTTAAGTTTAAAATG
>NW_013666164.1:59195-64031 GCF_000517525.1 Limulus polyphemus | reverse complement strand
TAGGACTGTGTGTATACTCGGTATATTAAAATATTGAAACCGTTAAATAGGATTGTGTGTATACTCGGTATATTAAAATATTGAAACCGTTAAATAGGATTGTGTGTATACTCGGTATATTAAAATATCGAAACCGTTAAAATAGAATTGTGTGTATACTCGGTATATTAAAATAATGAAACTTAAAATAGGATTGTGTGTATACTCTGTATATTAAAATAATGAAACTGTTAAAATAGGACTTGGAGAATTTTAAATCAACTTCGGAGGGTACGGCACATATCTGTTAGTGGTTTCTATTCATAACATCCTTTTTAAGTTGTTTTTATGATGTTAATTCGGAAGTAGTAGAGAACTACTTATAAAAGGTCACTCTAAGAAAACTGTCCCCCTTATGACCAAGAAGCGCAAAATAAATAAATAATTGGTGGTCAGAAACTATTTATGTGTCATGGTTAAATTATTTATTGGCAAGCACTCAAAATATTTTTAGTCTGGGCTGAAAAGTCTCGTAATTTCGTCAGAATCTTTAAAATATGACTTTTTGTTTTAAAGTATCATTTAGTAAAATATGATATAATTTATCCGAAAAGGTAGTCATATTTAGTTCAGTAATTACCGTTTAGAGAACACACTTTAAAACAGTAACAATACAGTTCTATCTTTTCTCTTCCTTGATTTACTGGATTACAAGTTATTCTTTCTTTTTTTTACCAAGTAGCACTTTTTGTTACATCACCGACCATAAAATCTTTTATTTTTCTTAACTATGTTAAACAGTTTTTAGGAATCCAATATAATATGGAGTAAATAAAAGTTTATTTTTCAGTAAAAACCTGTTTATTCTGAATTATTATATTTAGTCCTTTCAAGTTACTACAGGGTTGAGAACATTATATTAAAACGATTTTGAACATTCATATTACGTGACAGTAACAACCGATATAAAGCTACGGTGGAACGGAATGTATTAGAACTATATTTTGACATTGTTTGGCCTTTTGTAGGTAGTATGATGCCACCAAAAATTTAGAGATTTTGAGAAGGGTATCTATAGCCCTTTCGAATGAAAAATATTCGTATACCCACATCATCATAAAGATATGCTCAGATTAGGCATTTAGAATTTCCAGGACAAGGATATCTCTTTTACTTAATGGCATTGAAAAACAAAGGAATATGGATCAACTTGACCCCCAGGACCATCTAGGAAGAGACCTGCAACAAGTCACGACCTAGTCGGGGAAACAAAAACTATGCGTTTTGCAACAGGTAAGAATTCACAATCAGTGGCAAAAGCCGGCCCATGTAACAGTATACAACATCTGGAAAAGCGACACAAGTCACGTTTACAAAAGCTTCTTCCATGACATATCCTTTCAACTGCCGCATACTTTAAGAATCTGAAGACACAAATCGTTATTCACACTATTCCACTCGAAGACGTACTGGTTAAGTTGCCAGACACAGCACTTGTGTATTTCTCTTCAATAAGACTGTTGAAAAGAGTACTGGGAAACTGTCGTTCTCGTACTCTAAATAGATATCGAAACCACGCAAGGAGGAGTGGTATGCTTAGGACGTGACGACCTGGCAAGGCTCCAAGATCATTTTAATATAATGTACTCATCATTCTGTATAGCGTAAAATGCACCGTTATAATCATGCATATTTATTACAGATGCATAATTTGTCGTATTTATCTGTTCAACCGTACATTGATAAATAATGCTAGTTTGAATTGTAAGTTTGGAGTAAAAGAAGAGAAAATTTAGAAATATGTAGCTCACATGACAATATTATTTCTATTTTTATAAGCCAAAAAAAAAAATGCTTGAAGGGTCTGCAGTAATTTTTTTTCTGATTCTCTGTTTAGACCCAGGAATTGACGGAATCAACCAATGGAATATGATTAACGGACAAGGAGCGCCACATCGTCGCCAGTTTGTTTACAACATTTATGATACCAAAACATCAAAAACCAGAGGGGCTATCAGGTTGAATGTCTTCTATCATCAGGATAGTTCGAGTCTTTATGTTTCGCTGAATAATGGGCTTAAATTCAAACAATCGTACTTTATCTAGAGTAAGGATGGACATGACCTAGTGGTTAGCTTGGCGGATTTTACATTCATTGATTCATGGTTCGGGTCCCATTATCGAAAAATTGCACTTTGGAGCCTCGGGTGTTTTATAAGAGTGACAGTTAAATTTCACTGTTCGATTAAAGTAACCCAAGAGTTGACGGTGGTTGCTGTCGATCTAATAAACATCTAATAAGTTTTAAATTCGTGACTTCTAGCACAGGTAGCCCATGTGTGTTTTTTTTTTGCGAATTTTCATAACAAACAAATCATCTATTTTCTTGGCAGACACATGCTCTCTGATGCCATTGTTCAATGCCCTCAATTTCGGAACCAGTTGGAACCTTTTTTTCTCTTGATGAATATTTGAATAAATTTTTACAAGTTTACTACGAATGTCTAAAATAAGTTCTAATACTACAGTGCTATTTTCTTACAAGAAGTAATGAAAACAAAATCTATTTTTATTTTTCTTAGTCTCGGTTATAATTTTATTCACTACGTCTTTAATATTTGTGGATTAATTGCTGCTAAATTATATTTCTATCTTTTTTTTGTCAGGGTTGGAGATTATAAGTTAATCCTTGGCTCAGGTGGTTATCCTAGTGGATGGTTTCCGACCCCTACTGCCAAATTGACGAATATCAGTAACACCGAAATTGAAGAGAGCCCTCTCAAGGATGACATTTTTCTCTTTAATATCAAAAGTAATGTATTTTATAGTATTGAAGATGATAATATTATTTTAAGCACGATGATTTGCAAAAATACTAGAATAAAGTACCTTTATTAAAAGAAAAAGGAATCCTCAATAGCTGTGGCTGTAATTAGATCTCAAATCGGTCAAGCGATACAGCTATGAGCTAAAAGTTTGTACTTGAAAAACAAGTGGGAATCCTCAATAGCCGCGGCACTTGAAATTCTATTAGGCAGGGTTAGAGTAAATTAATCTACGAGACCTTTTTTTTTTTATTAGGTATATTTTTTGTGCGTCATCAGTACCAATCATGGGGTGTGCGTATACCCAATTCGATTTTATTACTCACCAGGATCTCTACCAGCCTACCGTCAAATTGAATTTATTTTAGGCAAGATTAGAGAAAATAATCTATGAGATCTTGGGCGTGGTCAAATAAATAAATCGAAAGGGTTTGACCTCCTGAGTTCAAAACTGTGGTTAGATATCAAATCGGTCAAGAGATTACGGAGCTATGAGCTAAAGTTTGTGGTTGAAACTTAGAGCCATTTTATGAGCCGCTATGCCGACAGTGTAATATTTTCAAAGAATGTGTCTTAGAGAATTTTTAAGGCTAGTATAATCTTTTGATTTAAAAGATTCTCTTCTTTTTCATCTTATACGTATTTTGTCACATATTTTATACGAAACTTTGTAAAGTATATGTTAATAACATTATGATAACGTAACCACGTATTTAATTTGTAACTCGCCTCACCTTGGCGTCAAAAGTCAAAGTAACATTACTTTTAAGTATACGCACTTACTTGAAAATATGAAATAATACTATTTAAACACCAGTATGAATACATTCACATCTAATATATTTTCTTCACGTACGTTGCCGAAAAATGTCATTTTACAAGAAGTACACAAATGTGTTAATACGTCTTTATAAGTCATTAAAGATTTGGTGACATAGTTATTATCAAATAGTAACTAAAATGGATTTATGTAAATGTTTTCGAGTTTATATATGATGTTTTATCTATGATCTTTATCAGATGATCCAATGGAACGTCAGAATCTAGCAACTTCAAATCCTCATATTGTCGAGAAGTTGAAGCGCCATCTATTGCAGCTGAAAGGAACCATGATTCCAGCAGACGATCCCCCACGCGATCCAAAGGGAAATCCAAGATACTGGAATAACGTTTTCTCTCCTGGCTGGTGTACAGCAAGGAAGTAAAAACACATTTCAGTGTCGGGTGATAACTTTTAGTGTCCATACTACCTTTATTTGTTATGCATGTATTAATTGCTCGATAGATTATGCTACATAATTACACGATATGCTTGATGAGAAAAAGAAGTTGGAATTTACTGAATGGGTTTCTATATAAATTTTTATCCAATGACATTTATAAGTATTGTATATTTACAGCCATAATACTACTATTTGCTTCTATAATTGTTATTGAAATAATTATTTGAAACACAACTAATTTGGAAATGAATACATTCTTTTCCAATTCACTTTTTTTGTGTGTGATGAAGTGAGAAAAATAAACAAATATTTGATTTGTTTTAAATTAAATAAATTTCAGTGTTTCATCGAGTGTAAAACTGAATTATTTGAGAAAAACTTAGTGATATAAGAGAATTAAAACGTCACTTCGTATTACCTACTTTTGAGAAAGAATCATCTGGAGAACAGGAAGAACGTTAGGACTTAACTTCCTGGAAGAGAGATAATTTAGTATAACTAAGACACGTGTACACATCTTTCTAAAACTTAATTGGAAAATTTAAAACTTCTACTTGCCTGGTGCATATACACGTTGGAATGAACTTGGGTGATGTAAAACTCTTCCACTGGTTGACTCTTATTTTAACCGGTTGCGCAACAAAATGGGCGAGTATCAAAACGAACACCATTAGTCGGTTGAGAACTGCGAATATTATATATAAATTAATTCATGATGTTAGAAAAACGCGTAGATTCAAGTAGTGTTGATAGAAATAAATAAAATCCTATAACCCGAGCGCCCCCCCAACAACGACCCCCCTCCACCC
>NW_013666164.1:55873-58224 GCF_000517525.1 Limulus polyphemus | reverse complement strand
CTCGGGTTATAGGGGTTTTTATTCATGTATAGGTTAATGACAGGGAATGCCACTTAGTGGTTTTGCTTATGTTAAAGTGGAGAATCACATTTGGTAAAATAAATAAAATTATGATTGTGGTGTACAAAACAAAACAACAATAAAAAACGAATGGTTAAACGTATTCAGTGTTATAATATCTAAATCTATCTAAGGGTTAAACGTATTCAGTGTTATAATATCTAAATCTATCTAAGGGTTAAACGTATTCAGTGTTATAATACCTAAATATTGCTAGGTAGAAAAGTTCTTCTAATACGAGCATTAGCAAGTGATATTGTTGAAGGTTTTATCAGATACTTGTTAAAATAATTCGATTACTTGAAATAAAAACCTGTACATTTTTTATTCTTATTTGATGCTGCCTGCGTTAATAATGAACACAATGAGTGATTCTGCCAGATTTTTGTAGTAGTTTTGTGTAAATTTTCAATGACCATTCAGCATCTTTTTACCGTTTTTTTTTTCTATTTTGTAGTTAGGAAGTGAAGTACCAAAAATAAGTAAGTATCGTTAAGAAAACTGGTAAGAATCTTTAGCTAATTTTTGATATTGAAATAATTTCTCTCGGAAACCAATTCCTTGTAAATTGTATCTTTAATTTCTGTAAAATCCTTATTGCTTGAAATCAAAATGACTGAAAAATCGAAAATCATTGATAATAAGAGAAAATTAACGCATAGTTAACCAATGATGATACAACTAATCAGTGGTGCGCGTGGCCAAAACTCTTGCACCCAGAAAATACCATTTATTAAATACAAATATTACGAATAACTTCTTTCCTAGTTCTGTGGACACTGGGCTGGAGGTATGCAGATGTATCCAGAATCACGAACTAATCCCTCAAGACAAAAACATCCTGCGACACACTGTGAAGTACAGTTCTGTGGACTCGGGTTTTCGCACGTAGGTACACATGTTGGGCCACAAGAAGTGTAGGCTTCTCCTTCTCCAAAACACAAAGGAATTTGTGCTGAATGAATAAAAAGACACACACAAAAACTTGTTTGTCTTTTCTTCATAATTTTAACAGGATTATTTTGCTACTATCTCATTTGGAAGAGTTCATCACATTTTCAAATAATTTTTAATGTTTCAGTAGTTTAACATTTTGACAAAAACTATAAAGTCGTTTCACGTATCTAATATATATGTTGAACTACTAGCTACATGAGATAATCTAATTTTTTTAAAAAAATTCCCAATACATATGACTTATATCAGAAACTTAATGTAATCTTACCGTGGATCATGGTTGTAAACACAAGAGAGCAACTGATGGCGAACAATATCTGCACAAGTGGCTGTTTCATGTTCAACTGTATGTTTGATCAAGCCCCTAGAAAATATCTTCTGTGTAGATCACAAGGCTCAAAACATCTGTACGTAAATATAAACTGTAAAAGTATTTATATTACGAAACAGGTGACGTCCTCGTGACTTGATACGCATCTGGTCTGATCTCCACCAACATTTGATAGATTTCACAACAATGAATCCACGGCTTTTGAAATACTCAGTGTCACGTGTTATCCGGTTTGCGCAATTTTTACAAATAATTTTACATACTGTTATATATATATATATATATATATGTAACTTCCTAGATAAAACAATGGGGAAAGTCTAAACAGATTTGCTACTGATGTTCTCCGGAAATGCAGCATATTGTTGACAGCGGAAGTCACGTGACGCTGAGAGCATACGCGCTGGAGTTTCTCGAAAGATCATAAATTTGCCCGGCAACTCTAGTCTCATCGAGATGCCCTCTTTTTTAATATATAAGCCTGGCAAAAAAAAAGCCAGAGAGAGATATAGATAATTGAGTCAAGCGAACAGTAGGCACCGTAAGTAAAGTGTGTGAATCACTGTGATTTATAGCGTGTGTTAAAAAACTTGTTAAGTTTAAAGTGACTGTGGAAATTCTGTGTATTACTAAAAGTTGTATCGAGAAAGAATAAACTGGTTTAATCAAGAAATAACTTGTATGGCTGAAGTTCCTCGGAAATAATTTCTACCGAAAATTAACAAACAAGCAGATATGCAACAAATTGGTGTCAGAGAGTGGGATGGAAAGAAACAAAAGAAGAAGATGGAAACGAGAAGTGGCAAATCAAACTACAGCTTAGCAGATTTGATTCCAGAAATACAAGAACAGCAAAAGAAACAAGAAGAATGAGAAAAGAAACAAGAAGAGAAATTATAGCAGTTGTTGGAGGAAAAAGAATAGAAACAAAAAGAGAGACTACTGCAGTGGTTGGAGGAGAAAGAAAATAATCAAGAAGAGAGACTACAGCAGTGGTTGGAGG
>NW_013666164.1:50708-55143 GCF_000517525.1 Limulus polyphemus | reverse complement strand
CCCAACAGCTAAGTGTAAAATGGAAGCACACATAGTGTCTAGTGACAGGGAAGTTGGATGACCAAAGGTGCAACTTTGTCATAGATTCTGCATCTCAGCAAACCCTTGTGATCGAGAAAGAATAAACTGGTTTAATCAAGAAGGGACTTGTATTGCTGAAGTTGCTCGGAAATAATTTCTACCGGAAATTAACAAACAAGCAGATACGCAACAATATATTATGCGGGTATGAAAAGTAGGCCTAACACGAGTTAAACTTAAGTTGTGTAATGTTCACTGGAAGTTTTTCTTAGGTACTTCCTTAGTAAGTTACAAGTAAATAAAATATTTGAATTTTCTATATTTGTAACAACTTGAAACTATACCCAGTTCTAACGACCAGTGGGCGAGGCTATTTACATTTTATTTCTTTAGACAAAAGCCTTATTATTCTTAATTTCTAACGGTGGTTACTAAAATTCTTATTTTTTCATCAAATGCAAAGTTCGTTAAAGTGAACTATGTATATATGTATATTATTCAAAGTGAAAATGTATTATTAAAACGTGTATTAAAAAAAATGGTATTACAGTAAACTAGCACGCCGGCCCACAGTGGAATAGCGGCATGTATGCGGACTTACAATTCTAGAAACCGGGTTTCGATACCCGTGGTGTGTATCTTTGTGCTTAACTACAAACAAACAAACTAGCACGCCAAACATCTATGTAAGACTAGAGGGAAGGCAGCTAGTAATCACCACCCACGGCCAACTCTTGATCTACTCTTTTACCAACGAATAGTGGGATTGACCGTCACATTATAACGCCCCTACGGCTGAAAGGGCGATCATGTTTGGTGTGACGGGGATTCTAACCCGCGACCCACAGATTGCGAGTCGAGCACCCTAACCACCTGGCCATGCCGGGGCCTGATCAAGTTAAAGGAATAGCTATTTGGATTAAATCCTCACTTAAACGTGAAGGACTATTAAAGGTACTTTTTCAAAAAGACATCCAGCATGGAGCAACTTCATCACGTCTTCCACTACTCAATGTGTACATTACACGCTGGGTTGAGAATATTGAAAGTTGAGAAAGGTTCTGTTTATGTCATCCATTCTTACTTCACATGTGTGAAGTAAGGTTATTGTGTATGTTGATGATAATTTTAAAATGTTTAATGACAATTGGGCTACTGAAGATAAGAAAAATGCTATGACTTATCTAAAAATACTGAAATCCTTCGAAGCCATTTTTTGTTTAACAGCTTTACAATGTTCCCTTTACTATTTGAAAGAAGATTCTGTAAATTGGCAAGGTCCGAATCAAGACATTGTTTCTGGTGTTTCCCTAATAGAACAATTCTGTAATGAACTGACTTCACTAAGAGTGAATGTAGATGTCTTATCTTCAAGCACAGCAGTAATATTGCAAACCAATCTAATATTAATGTCAGCATGCCACGAGTTAGTCAATAACAAATCCTTTAAGAACTTTAAGAAAACAGTAACCATTTCTTTTCTTGGTCACATTATCAGTAATCTTTCCTCCAAATTTGATGCACATGTAAAGCAAGCAGCATGAATTGAGAAACTTATTCCATCAAAACTCAGACGAGAGTTTTCTATATCTAATATGAGACAGGCATTAGATTTTTACAGGGAAGATTTGTCAAATCCTGATATACTTAATGAATAACTTCATCGATGGAAGACAAGATGGTTTTCTATACCTCTACAGGACAGGCCCCAGATAGTGGCTGACTGATTAAAAACGTGCTTCAGTGTACCAAATATCTTTATGTTACTGAAACTCTTTAATAAGTCTATGTTCATGTGAACGTTCGGCACCTGCTCTCTGCCAGTTGAATAATTACCTGAGGTATACACAGACCGAAGAAAGACTGAGTGCTCTAGCTTTAATACATAATCATTATAACACTGCTATCAACATTGAAACTGTATGTAAGTTATTTATGAAAAAGCACCCCAGAAGAATGGAGCATGCTAACATGTTATTTCAGTATATGATAGCCAATGATTGAAACAGCTAATATTCTACTGTTCTTAAGAGTTGTTTAAATTAGTAATATAATTTAACAGTTAATAACTACTCTGCATGTAGATAATACAGTACTTTACTATAAATAAACAAATATATTTATTCTAATTTAAGTATAGCTCTCAATGCAGTGTTACAACAGAATGATGGCTTTTTATTGCACGTTTGTGGTTTTATATGGAGAGACATGCGAAATTGCTTCGAGATTTAATCTCATTGCATCTATTTAAAAAAAAAAAATTGTGAGGGGGCATGCCACCAGACCTCCGTAGCATTAGCATGCTTCGCACAATTTGTGTTGGCTTTTGATCTCACAAATTAGAACCCCCTTTCAAACATTCTGCGTACGGGCCTACGAACATGAATGAAAGAATGTGATTTGATCACATGAACCATCTTTTACAGTTTTCACATCAAATAGACGAGTTTATGTATGGAGAAAACCGAAAGAAAGCTACAACGCTCAATGTCTTGTGTCATCAGTTAAGAATGGTGGAGGGCCTTTGATAGCATCTTTTTGTTCAAATTTGTTAGGTTTAGAAGTCACATCAACCTACTTTAAGTACAAAACCAAACTCAAGCAAACATATAAAATACTAATTAATTATACTTGTCATAAAATAATACTGTTAGGCCTATTATATTTTAAACACTATATTTTTTTATTCAGTCCCTGAATAAAAAAATTAGTGTTTAAAATATAATAGGCCTAATACAAATGTTTTATGGTAAGTATAATTAATTATAATCATGCTTCGCCAGCTTTAAAAAAGGCGTTCCAATCATAACAGTCCTTATATAATACACTATTGTAATTTGTACACGTAATAACAGCATTTTATGGCTCAAATCACGTAAGGATTATATTTAATTGAAAAACTTGCTAATAATATCGTGGGTTGGTAGCTGCTCGTTGTATAGTCCATGTCGTAGAAAAAAAAAATAAATAAAATGGTTTGTAATATATTTATAACATACAGTGTCTCATAACGCGTTTGTGGACGACACCTAAAAAATACAGGATCCTGTATTTAAAGGCTGCATATATTATTTACGAAATGTCTAAACACATGCGCAGTAACTGGAATGATTTGTTATGCTTTGACGCACAACTGGTATTTAGACATGAGAGCTAGTAGTTGTACACACACTTATATAACTTACACGTGCTGTGTATATTTAATCTGTTTTTCGGATGAACCCATTTTTACAGAAACAGTCTCACTCACAGACTAAAGCACTAGCTTTAGGTGTACAGTCAGTCACAAGTGTTTTTACGCATTACCACATGATGTGTTTTCTTCTCCAGCTGTTGAGTTCACGTTGAAAAACAAGAAAAGTCATGTGATTCTACTGGTTCAGTTGTCTGGAAATGTGTGTGCCTGTTTGTGTTTGAAGTGATTTAGTTCGACCCCAATATTTAGGTATAAAAAATCCTGTACATTATTCAGTAATTATTGGCTTATACAAACTGTTATAAAGTTCAGACAAATATTAATAATCTTACAAAAGCAATCTGAGATACTTCTATCAATTAACTTTTTATATATATTTGTGCGTACAGGAAGAGATAAATATTTTTATATTTTCTTTACATGGCTTATCGTTTCGTTACGAACGTTTCCTTTAAAAAATAAATACATCAAGAAACTACACACGTTATTCAATGACGGACTTCCCTTTTTTCAGAATGTTCTGCCTTGCCCTGACAAAAGTAAGAATATCCAAGTCAGTAGAAGGATCTCCTGTTAAGGGTATACTTGAATAGATTGATGATGAAGGGGATTGACCCAGTGGGTGAAGAATTTCGATATCTGTATCTCTTGCATATTTTACATCGTTCTGATATGACAAAAGAATACATCAAGTAATTAACAAACATTGTATACATAACTATAGATTCAGAAACTATTAATAACATTAATCTCAATTTTGAGTGTCAATAACACTGATGCACAACTCTCGAGATGAATTAAGACCTACGTTGAATGATTAATTAAACAAATAAAATATTGCAATAATTTTAATAATAAAATTTCATAATTTAAACTGTATATATACCTCAATTTAACTGCCAAATGTATTATATTATGTTAATAATGTTATATTTTACCATTAATAGTGTTACGACAGCGGAAGTCACGTGACTCTGCTTGTGTACGTGATGAGTTTCTCGAATGATCGGGGAAGTCCAAGTGTGTATATAAGCCTGGCACAGAAAGCCAGCAGGGGATATATAAATGAAGAGAGAGCAGTAGTTACTTTGAGTTCTGTGTAATTTATGATTCTGTTAGTTTCGAGCTAGTGAGTCGTAAAGTGTGTGTTTTGCAGTCGTCGAGAGCAAAGTTATCGAGATTGTCATTCGCTGTGATTTATAGCGTGTATTATAAAAG
>NW_013666164.1:44394-50261 GCF_000517525.1 Limulus polyphemus | reverse complement strand
ATTCCTCTGTATTTATATCGTTTAGTGTGCAAACAAAGCTGTCAGAGAATAACTTATATTGGACATCAAATCACATATAAACACCTTCAGTTGTAATAAATAATGGTTAAGGTATTATGAAATGTAACAGTTAATATCATTATATGTTATTCTTCGACTGTAATTGTGAGAAAGGAAAGACTTGATATATTTGAATTATTCATTTCGACATATTTTTATATGTTTTAGAGTATTTACATACAAAAAACAGAACTCTCTATCTTACTTTCTTATCTTTCCACCAGATTTCAAAGTCGTTATTTGTCTGAAGGCGAGCTGTTTCTAAAATGTTCTGCAAGTGTTCCGTCTCGGTTTTGAGAGCTTTCAGTCGAGCGAAGTTTTCTTTGTATCTGTAACATAACCAGTTTTGTAGGTAGAATCAAATGTAATTTTGCCACATTGTGGTTCTACCACGTAATAAGATTGACGACGTACGTTATCTCGAAGAGGAAACCTACTGTCCATTACTTTGAAAAGGATATATATATATAATGTTGTCCATTACTTTGAAAGAATATATATATATATATATAATACTGTCCATTACTTTGAAAAGGATATATATATATATATAATGTTGTCCATTACTTTGAAAAGGATATATATATATATAATGTTGTCCATTACTTTGAAAATGATATATATATATATAATGTTGTCCATTACTTTGAAAGAATATATATATATATATATATATATATATATATAATGTTGTCCATTACTGTGAAAAAGAATTATGTTGTCCATTATTCCTTCGGAAGTTTCAGATCTTAGCTAAAATATGTAAATTCGTTAGATGATGTTGATCTGTTCATCGTGATATATATTATTTTTCATTTTCATCATTTACTCCATTTGGTTTAATAAGTACATCATCATCGTACAATCTAAACCATGGGTAAGCAACCAAATTTTTTCCTGGCCATGGATGTGGCCAGTCGATCAGAGAAACGGCTACACTATTAATAAAACAGAACATTTTCGCTAAATAAATTTATTTCAGGATTCTAATAATAGTCAAGGTCAATTATAAACACAACGCAAAAGTACAAAAAAATAATAATTTTTCAAAATTACAAAAGTGTGAAATTTCAAAGGGAGATTTGGCATTCTTTTTATCTGACCAGCTAAAAACACACTATCGATGATTCTACGAGTTGGCCACGCATTTTTGCGAAATGGCCAAATATGGCCATTGGCCAATGGGCTGCCCACACAGTATCTAAACAATAGGCATAAAACCTATTTAACTAATGCGTTTAAAATACTTACTTTTTCTTCTCGTCCTCTAGCCTCGACCTCAAGGCTTCTTCATTCAATAAAGCTAAAGAGTCGTGATCTAAAGATAGACATAAAATATTAAATAGTGTACTAATTTTCGTTGCCACGAATATAGGAACACCACTTACATAATACATCATTTTAAAAATCAGATTACAGCAGGGCAGTATATAGTGATATAACCTAGAGCAATATAAATTTTCATGTCTTTCCTTACAGAGCTATGAAATCGTTTCAATAACTTGAAGACAACAGTCATTCGAGAAAAAAAAAATTAATAAAAGTTGGAATGAAAAAAACTACCGTATATATATATATTGCCAAGTTGATGAATTCTTATACTAATTCAAACTGTAGTCTACAATTAGACACAAGCCTTTAAGCTTCTGAATGGTCTTAAAATGTTTTAGCATCTTTCTAATTATCGTTACAGCGACAAACATATATGGTATTCAGGTACACAGATGTCTGACAGAGAAATTTAAAAGTATCTGCATGTTGCAGACTCAGGAAATGTCCGGAAGATCATAATTTAGAACTTGGCTGGTCTTTTTTTTTTGTTATATAGTGACAACAGTGGCTGCTGAGGTTGAGAGGAATCTTTTTCTACTCAGTTAAGCAAAGTAAAAGGACAAATGGGATCCTGATTTACTACCCAAATTCATACAAAACGTTAAAGCACGGTGTACTAGAATCCAACGCTGTATAATACGCTACCGACTATTCCAAATAACATTTACAAAGGAAGAAAAACCCTAACTCATACCACTTTGTACAAGAATCTGCACCACCTTTTGAGATGGGATCGCCCCTTCCAGGGCGGTTAGAAACAGGGCCAAAGTTATATGAGTTTCTAGCCATTGGCCGCATATGTAAGTTTTGTCCGAGTAAAAGGATTACTAAATTTATATGGTATTTTTACATTTGGTAAAGAAGAATGTCACAACTACGTGCAGAACACCTACACGAAAAACAAAACAAGAAAACCAGAATATATCAGACGAAAAGATATATTTTAAACTATTTACGGAAGAGTGAAACTCGTGACTATTTCAGTCATTATGTATGATTTACTGGTGCTTTGCTTATTCACTTAACAAACTAGATGAAATTGATAGTTATTTTAACAAAGGGAACAATGTTCCTTTCCGTTCCCTCCAAATTTGTATACTCATCTTCTATAGACGTACCTTGAAGTGGTTCTCCATCTCGAAGTGCTTGAATACAATATTTGATCCGTTCTGAAAAATAGTTGTCGAACTTCAAATAATTGTTAAATGGAGCACGATTATGATGTGAAGTCTATTACAGTTTAATTTTGTCATGAAATGAACTTGTGAAGAAAATCGAAGGACGGATTTATTCAGCACAAAGTTATTTATAAAACTTACCAAATGGTATAATGGAACTCAACGACTATACGTGGGAGAGCGCTAGCTGTTCCATAACAAGTTGGACCTCATATTACTAACAGTCTTTCACAGGTTTACGTTAGTATTTTAGTCATTGTTACAAATTTCTTTATTAATAGTATTATTACAACAAACACCACATATATAAATCTTTACAGGAATAAAATTTCGAGAATGAAACAGGTTTTTTATTTCAATTATTGCTTCTCTCTTCAGATTGAATTTATGTTTATACTTTACTAATCAAGGCTCGTTAAATAATAATTTTTATTGTTAATTCGAAACTACACAATGGAGTATCTGCTGTATGCCCACCGCTGGTGTTGAACTCGATTTTTAAAGCTATAAGCCCGCAAGCCTACTGCCGAGCTGCCAGGGGACAATATACATCGTTATACCTTGGGTTAGGCCAAACTAGCAGACTTTGTAGGTCTCGTTGAAAATAGGGTTTCGATACCCATGGCGGGCACAGCACAGATAGCTCATTGTTTTGCGTTTAACAACAAAGAAACAACACTGAAATAACACAAGCTTCATGCTAGATAGGTAGCTTATAATAGAGGGAAAAAATGTTCTTATACTTATGACATCGCTATTCTCGTAAACCTGTTGACCTAAGCTCTTGGCTTCTTTATAACGAAGTTGGATTGTTTGTTGGTTTTCTTTGATCATTTCACTTTGTCCATAATTCCTCCAGAATATGGCGAACGCTTCTTTCATGCCTTATAAACAATTTCAGAGATACATGTTATTATCATATAATATTTATGATATGCATATTATTTTGTTAAAGTTTTCATGACGTGCATAATATTATGACATATTATTCATTACGTGCACATTGTTGTTATAAAATATTCATGACATGCATATTATCAAAAATAAAAAATTCGGTGCTTGTGAGTTAAAGCAATCGATAGTTTATTATTGTGGTAGTTGTCAGTATAAATATAACTCTATAAAGTTTGTTTCTTCTTAATGTAGCTTGTAAATATATAGGTAATTTAATAATATTAAACATTCTAAGGAATTTCACTTTGGGGAATAAAAACATTCATCCATGCCTTATAAAAATGACATGCATAATATTATTATATAATATTCATGACTTGCACATTTTTATCTTAAAACTATCATGATATGCACATCGTTGTTATAAAATATTCATGGTATGTATATTAATATTATCATCATACACTCATAACATGTACATTATTATTTTCATGACATGCACATTGTTGTCATAAGATATTCTGCATTCATGAGGTGATATAAGTGGAAAATATTAAAGGATCGAAATATTATCAGTGCAACAATAACTTGGAATGTTTTACATTATTTTTAACCATAGAAATGTCTTCCGAACGACTGGAAATTTAATTAATTTCAAATCTTTATAAAATTAAAGAAAACAAAATTAAAAAGTAGTATAAAGTTGTGCAAGATATCAATAATCTTTGAGAGAGATACTGTGGATTTCCTGAATAAAAACCGTTATGTTGTAAATATATATATATACGTACTGCCATCTGGTGTTGTTGATATAAAAAACGGAGATACAGAAGAAACTGCCCGTTCTTCAGAAATGATCCCTTCTCTTGCTTGAGGGGGTTCATTAGCCTTTCTCAACCGAAACTTTTCTTTTTTTAGAAGGCTAACGAGAACATCTATAATTTTGTCAAGGATGTATGAGTACTAAAGTCATCAACCAATCTGGCAAGGCAATGGTAAAAACAAAAACATTAATGTACTTTTTCTAGAACATCGTAAAAAAAAGATCTGAATTATTATTTCACTGTTCGGTTAGGTTTAGAGATAAAAATGATAAACAAAATTTCCTTACGTCTTCTGACCTACATTAATTGCCCTGTCCATATCGAAAACTTAAGTAAGATTTGAAAGATCGAAAGAGAAATGGGATGTGGAGGAATGTCATAGACCTTTTTCATGACGTTTAAATATTCTCTTGTCATGAATATCAAATATTATCTCGATAACGATGCTTACATCGATTTGAAAAATACTTGAACAGTTTCATTGGTGAAATTTGTCACGTGTAGTAGAGAATATATTTTTCTATCAGTCCCTCGATAGTTCTGCAGTAACTTTGGGACCTAATTATACTTCTAAATACCGAGGATCAATTTGTCGTGGTGGACACAATGCAGGAAGACCATTGTGTTGCTATGCGAACTTTCAAATGAAAAATAAAATCTATAGTCATAAGTAATATATTTCACAAAGCGAATGAATATACCTGTTTATTTACGGAACCTGTAGTGAGAACTGATTATACTAGAAATTTTGATATATTAAATACATAACGAAAAAGTTCCCATCACCTTGCACGAAGGGGGGGGGGGTGATAATCAGGTACAAAATGATCTTTATTTTGGATACTAATTTCATCGTCTCTTCGTCTCACAGTATCCCTTAGTTCCTCCAACAACCGTTCTTTGTCTTCAGAGTCGGTTGATGTTTGACAAGTACAACAGTGGCCCTCATCAGTTTTTGGTCTTTCAATTTGTTGGTTTCTTACTAAGGTCTAATGGCGAAAAAAAAGAGCATTAATCAGAACTAATGTGTTTATTGAATTCTGACAATTGTACATTTGATATTGCAAAGTAAAGTTGTTTCCTTGAAATTTCTAAAACATGTACAATTGTGTAAGGTGCTGTTGTCGTCCTTTACACTAACAACTCTTACCAAAATCAATGTCTAATTTTCTCCTACAAAGATATGGAAGCTAAAACACAGGAACATTTACGTTATTCATGTTAGTTCACCAAATGATGGTCTCATGGGTTTATGAAGTTATCCATTACTATGGTTTCACCTACCTGGATGGTACTGACTTAACAAAATTATTGTATTTCTATACGTACATCATCGATACACAAAACTAATAGTATAGATGCCATTATATATGTTTTGCTGATTTTCCAGTCGACCTTTGTTTTGTTCACAGAATCAGACCTTAATTATTACAACATTCACAAATAGCTCTGACACTACATCGGACATTTATCAGAACTGTTTATCTGAAGGTAACAACAGTGTAGTACCTGACCTTTACGGTCCAGAAATGGTCGTCAAGGCATCAAAGAACTTTTTAGTGTTTTGATTTCTACATAG
>NW_013666164.1:43232-44189 GCF_000517525.1 Limulus polyphemus | reverse complement strand
ATTCACTTTCATTTTATTCTCGGTAAATAACTGTTAGTATAAAAAGGTGTATATGTATATATATATACAGTAGTAGTAGGATGTTCATCATAGCAATATCTGATGAAAAAGCCTTCTCAGAAATATCTGACTGCATAATCCAGGACACAAGTGAAGAAATGATTGAATTAAAAGAGGTCAGGACACAACCCTGTTTCATACCATTAGAGATGTCAAAGGTGTCTGATAATTCACTCATTTAGAAGACTTCACTTATCATGCCTTCATGGAAGAGCTGAGTGTTATTGCCATACGTTATGGGGCAGCCAGATTTTCTAAGGATTACCTGTAAGTTGTCCGTGTTGAGTGTATCAAAGGCCTTTGTGAGATCAATGAATATCATGTAGAGGTTCATGTTCTGTTCTGTGCATTTTGCCTGCATGTGCCTCACTACAAAAGTCATGTTACACCCAGGTCGAAAGCCACATTAAGCTTTAAGTAATATGTTCTTTGATATGTTTGAGATGAGTTGGTTTAGAAATATGCTTGCCAAGATTTTGCCTGTGATGGAAAGAAGGGAGATGTCCTAATGGTTGTCACAGTCAGCATTACTGCCTTTATTCTTAAAGAGTGGAATAATAGTGGCATCCTTAAAGTCCTTTGACATCTCCTCTACTTTCTATACACTGGATAAGATGTATAAGATCTCAATGGTTTCAGGGTTGGCAGCTTTATAGATATCAGCCATAATTTCTTATCAGGAATTTCTAGTGTTCATCTGGCTGATAGCTGTCTTGGATTTGCACATAGAAGGAGGCAAGTTTATGTCCTCTTTAATAGGCTGTTAAAGTACTTGTTCAATTGATTTTGGATCTACTAAAGATGATTTGTTGAGTTAGACCATTGAAATATTCTGTACAATGTTGAGTGATACCTGTCTTGTCCTTGATAAGTGTGGTACCATCTGAAGGTAACAAC
>NW_013666164.1:38908-42590 GCF_000517525.1 Limulus polyphemus | reverse complement strand
AATTGAACCCTGTGAGTCGTATCTCCATCATCAATAAACAGTTCAGAAGAAGAAAAAGAACATTTTTCTTGATCTGATTCCACTTTCAGATGGAGTTTACTCCTCTCATGAGTAGACATTGAGCTTTTTTTATAACTTATTATTAACACAATAAGACTAGTTTATCGTCGGCAGGTGTAGATCTAATGATCGTATCTAGATCAAGAAAAATGTTCTTTTTCTTCTTCTGAACTGTTTATTGATGATGGAGATACGACTCACAGGGTTCAATTGTAACCTAAAGGTTATCAGGCGTTCATATATTCCTATTGGAAGGTCAGATAGGCATTTTAATAAGGAAAATTTGATGGTTAAACCGACTTCATGTATTCAGTCTTCATTTTTTTGTTTTTTTTTCCTTTCCAAAAGAAAGTGTAACTGTCCCTAAGTTCTTCAATAAGTGTGTGGATGTTCCATGTTCCCAACATAAAAGTTTTTCTTGGTGTTTTTTGACCACAAAGTATATGAATTGCTAGCTGCAGTAGGTTGATCAAATGCTGTAGGGCAGGCAATTTCAGAGCACCTTTTTTTAGCCCTCTCCCTATTAAAGGTTGAGCAATGCTATTATTGAAAATGACTGCTTAGTCGCCTGGAATGCTTCAAAATGTTTATCCTGCTCATAGTTCAGAGCCAAACGACCAAATTTCCAGGCTACCTACATGCAGGTTTGTAGCTACGACCACCAGTTACTTTACAACTTGCCCATCGTTGGAGGTTATGAGATAAGAGATAATGCATGAAGCTGTGCGTGAATATTTTTTAAAGATACAAGCATAGGGATAGTTCCACTCACTCTTCTACAGAAACTTGAAGAAATGTTACAACTGGAAGGTTCTTTGGTTACAGTGGATAGTCATGACATCTTCTGTACCTTTTCACGCCTTCTGCCGTTAAAGCTGTGGAACTTTAATCTCTTCTGTCTTGATCCCCAGAACAGTTTTCGTATGTTAGGGTATGCATTTACAATTCACCATTGATTTTTGGCCAATGGTTACCCTCACCTGATTTTACCCACCAACCGAGGTGATTTTCTGAGGTGTCACATAGAACAGCTACTTGGAGCAACACTTGAAAGTTGGGTGTTTGAGAAACAAAGAGGATCAACCACTCCATAAAGTATGGCATACTCATCCTTCAAAGGTACTACCCTTCCCGAAACCCTCTTACACTCCATTGTATAAATATACGTATTAACAGTTATTTACCAAGACCATATCATTAGCTAGAAAAAGAAGGTATTTATAATATATATATTTGAATACCTCATAAATATGTTATAATAAGTTACGATAAGTAACTCTAGAGGTTCAGTGCACTTCAGAATTAACATTACGATCACTCACTTTTAGTATGTGAAAACTGGCCTGGATGTTTCTTAGGTCTGTTCCAACATCCAACTTGACTTCGGGGTCCGGATTGTTTAGGTATTCCTGAACAGCAAGATTGCAACTAGAGGAAAAGGTAAGAGAAAGCTGTACATTAAAGTTTTGTAACATGCTAATAAATACACGACTACAAAACATAATTATGTATGATTGTTTGTGCACTGGGCGTGGTCTATTGGTTAGCGTGCTTGATTATGAAACCAAAAGTTCGTGGTTCACCTCCCGTTGCAGCAAAAAACATGCTTCGCGCTTTGGAGGCATGGGTGCGTAAAAAGAGTAATGGTTAAATCTCTCTATTCGGTTAGAGTAGCCAAAGAAAGTTGTTAGTGAATGCTGTTGACTGGCACAAATAGTTCTTGCATAGCTTTTCGCGAATTTTCGAAACACAGAATGATATATATATGTAGTTGCTTCTGATTATATATAGCAAATTGAATTTTCAACCTACAAGTAGGCTAAACGGCCATTTTAGAGGCTAGTGAGTTCATGTATAGCCGTCCCTAATTTTGAACTACTGTTCAGACAGAGAGCAGCCAGTCAACAGCATCTGACGTCAGAAGAGCCGCCTCTGGCTTTTTGAACCACATTATCAGGATTTACTGTTATTTTTTGCTGTAGCTGAAAGTGAAAAGCAAATCCAGCGGCATGACTTCTCGAACCCTGGATCATTCGATTCGCAACTCGACATGTGCTTCAGACCCGATTTTTTTTAGAGTCAGAGTGTTACATTGTCTATCAGTTTTGACCAGTATTTCGAAGGATTCACATGTAAAATCTAACTGGATTTTAAACCTTGGATGATCTAAGGACCACTATGCACACGTTAGTGGCGGATGTGTGAAGGTAAATGATTCAATGAAACAGAAAGGCAGTAACAAAACATCTCTGGGTTAGTAAGTAACAGTTCTGTTATAAAGTTGACTTGCCATCCCCTTTAAGAGCCAGTTATTTGAAAAACAAAAACCTAAGATTATTAGAATAATACATTTGTATGTCTGTGAAATAAAAAAGTAATTTTTCGTTCAATACAAGTAATTTAGTATAATACAAACCCTCCTCCTTGCTTGAATGTGGTAATCTGATGAATCTGTATTTATTGAGGAAACTAATGTATAATGTAACTGGTTGAAGCTCACATGTAGCAATCTGATCAATCAGCGTTTACTAAGGTAACTATTCTAGAGTGCTGTAACCAGAGAGACTTTTATGTTATAATCTGAGGAAACTACTGTACAATGCTGTAACTGGTGGAAGCTTTATTGTGATACACATTTTCCTAAATATTACCTTCAGTATTAGCATATATCAAAACTCATTCACACACACCCCCTCCCCAACTACTCCGAAAATGTCCAGTTTCGTGGTGTTTCTAGTCCTAAATCTGCCTACTTATGATATTAACACAAGTATATGGTTATGTCAGTGGAATAATCTAGGCGCAAGTATGTTATACACCTTTCAATATCTACGTCCGATAAGTGACCAGTCAGATCTTCTCCCCCTAGTGACATCACTTGATTCTTTAGCTGTACTATTTCCTGGCGGAGTCGGGTGATTTCCAGTTTCGGATCGATTTCTTCGTTTAGGATAGCTAAATTTTTCACTTGGGAAACTCGTTGAGCAAATCGACAAGTTGATATCGACTCCTGAAAACAAAAAAACAAGGGGTGAGGCTCATTAATCTACATTTTGAAATTCTAATATCGATATCATTTATACGGGCTGTTCACACTATATAAAATACACGATATCAACATTCCTATACAGTCTTGACTACATGAATCTATGGAGTATTAACAACGTGTCATAGCGGTGTTTTTTTTCTCTTAACTCTTCCATTGGCAGGGACATTGATATGGGATACCTTTGTTTTAGCCTTGAAAAGTGTGATATTAATTATACCTGAGTTTGGAATTTTGTACCACCATGAAGAAAGAGTATTCCTATTCGAACTTCCCAAAGCTTATCATTTTCATGTCTTAGATAAATAATGAAATATTAAAACACCTAATCCTTTGTTTTTTTATTGTTTATTTGAAAACACACCTGGCACTGTTTATTTCTAAGGATGGCAGCGGAAGAATTAGCGGTGTCTAAAGGAGATAATACAATTAAATCTACAAAAATACTATATCCATACTTTAGTTTTCCATTTTTTATGAATTATCTTCATTAATTATCCCTGGTGGTTGGTACTACTACTACTTTTCACTATAGTGCAATGTATATTTTTGGTTTGTTTGGTTTGTTTTGAATTT
>NW_013666164.1:29719-38801 GCF_000517525.1 Limulus polyphemus | reverse complement strand
GTATTGACCGTCACATTATAACGCCCCCACGGCTGAAAGGGCGAGCATGTTTGGTGTGACGGGGATTCGAACCCGCGGCCCTCAGATTGCGAGTCGAGTACCCTAACCATCTGGCCATGCCGGGCCTGATATTTATGTAAACTTTCATTGCTTCTACTACTGAATATAATCTGTGAAGTATATTATTATTAACGACTCCCATGTCGTTTAAAATATTGAAATACCCAAGAAAACAGGGTTAAAGCCAGGAACGGAGGGCTAGGAAAGGTTTTGTTCTTTTGAAGCATTCTGGGATATGTTTTGAAATGGTTCCTTACAGTTTTGAGCGTTTTATGGGGTAGTTAGTGTTATTTTCATAGATAAGCGTCACGTACTGGAGAATGGGAGTCGTTGAATAAGTTTTTAATTGTGTAATCACTTCAGTATGTTTAAACCGACAGCTTTAAAGTGAAGAAGCTACTATACAACATACGTAAAACACAGTTTTTTATGATAACATTTTTGTATATGATCAGTAGAACGAGATGTTTACTCAGTACCTATTTGTCTAAATCTGGAGAGAAATACCCACTTACTTCCAAGTTCTGGGGTTCGACAGCTAGAGTAGCGATCATACTAGTCATACAGTTTCCACCGAGACTGTCACGTAAAACACACGTCATCATTGAGTTTCGGTACGGAATGTGAGATCTGTGTTGCTCAGATAAAGCTACGATCACCTGGTTCGGAGGAGGAAAAAATGAAATAGAAGAACTATAGCAGAGAAAGTTTTGGATAACGTAAGCAACACGACATAATACAAAACTGTAACTGTTGTGATGATAATGTTTAAAGCAAGAATACCAATGAAAATTTCATTACCTTGACAAGTAAAAGCAGCTTATATATATATATATACAACGGCTATCTTTATGGCCAAATGTTTAGTGAAAATTACACACTGATAACAACAGACTTGATTAAAACTGGCTGCTCATACATTGGTCCTTACATTAAATCAGAAGGATAAGAGTCTATGTAAAGATGATCAGGGAAAACTTTCTATTGCATTTCTTATAAGTAACATAATGTTACCTGGTTAACTGATACAATATGTATCCAGTGTATCAGAAGTTTATCGTATGTACCATTTTGGACTGCACGGGTTCACGTGTTTTGTATTTCTCATGCTAGATTATCTAATGAAATAAATTCACAGAGGTTAAAAACAAAAGAAAAAAAACATGGATGTAAATATGTAGTCTCATTCTCGAGAGCGTTTTGTTCACATACTTTCAAATTGTAGGTCTAGATTATGAGTCAAAACGAAATAAAACACCACTGGTCATTAAACTCGAGAAGGCTCTGTTGTAGTGACTGTAACGTTTTTGGAATAACGACATGTCAGTAATAAGTAACACTAATCGACTTAAGTAATGTAGATCAGTTTCTTAAGACCATAACCACAAAAATCGATATAATGTTAACCTAAGTGAGTAATATAATAACTTCTTCTAAAAGGTCTTCCAGTAGGTCAGCGGAAAGTTTCCAGACTTACTAGGGTCCGCTGCGGACAGAGCGCAGATAACCGATTATGTAGCATTTCGCTAAGACATCCCAATAACACTTCCAAAAAAAAAAAAAGATTGGATACTGTTAGTGTTCATGAAAATTTAATTTTTTTTCTTTCTTCCCAACTTAAAAATCACTTGTCATAATACTTTTCTTTCTCCTTTGACGTGTAGAAAAAATAATGTACACATATACGTATATATCGATATACATATGTGTAGAAACATATATTTTAAAGGTTAAAACACTTGTTATTATACAATAAAAAGACATTATACATACTTGTTCCAGGTAATGCAAGGAGAGGTTTATATATTTAGCTTCTGTTAATAAAAGCCCCGTCGTTCCAGTCTTACACACTCTCTCTGATCTAACGGAAAAAAAAAATCCTTTAGAAGCTCTTTATTTGGAGTCATTAAGAAATTTTAATTTCAATTCTATATCATGAAAGAGACTGTATTTATTTCAGAATAATATAAGTCCAGTTGTTCTTAATGGAAAGTGTTACATCGGCCCATGGAACATAGCAAAGAAGTGGATCGAAAACCAAACCAAAGCAGGATTCGAACTTTTATCTTCTTTAACTAAACCGAGGACATGTATTTATTTTATTGGATACGCTAGTTTGTGTTTACGTAACACACGCGATGAAACATAATAGTTATAGTAATTTTAAACAATACTTTGTTCTAGTCAGAGAAAAGTGATCGATAGCATCTCACATGTTGTACTTCGTGCCGAGGAGGCTTTTAGCTCATGTATGACTCCTCAGTACTATTTCACATATGAGTCCTCAATATCATTACATGTATGAGTTCTCAGTTTCATGGCTGTGTTATCATAGAAGAGATTATAATTCATGTTTCGGTGTTCAAAAATATCAAATAAAAAGCCATTCCTTTTGAACATTTGGAATATACAAGGTGATTATAAAAAAAAAGTTTTGCAGTTCAACATGCCATACCTTACAAATGTCATGGCATAGGCAGGTGGAAATGTACAATGTTAAGGATATCATGCGAATGCAAATACCACAGTTGTTACATATTCTCACCAGGGGCACTATTATAGTTTCTATCGCATATTTTCAAATACACCTTATTCAACCAACACGAAATTGACAAGTATGAAGAGGTGAACTAGTGATAAATTATTACATCAAATAATGCAATGCCGAGGCTGCTCTCTAGAGCGTATAACATCCTCAGAAGGCTTTGTTCTAATATTACAGTGTACAAGTTCAGAAAAATATATGAGGAGACATACTTCACTTGTAATATGCCAACCATTGATATCTATGAAACTATCGCTGATGTCAGCTATGTTGTAGTAGTACAAGCCACTGAAGTGTCGCCTGGTGTATAGATTTGCCAATTTCAGCTGTTCGTAAGGCTTTTTGGTCAACTTTGCGAATGTTTCCTTGCAACCTACGTCATGTTCGAGCATTGAAGGAGACGGATTTAACCCGCCGTGATGATTATGCACTGAAGTTCTTGACAAGACTGAAAGTCGATGACCAATAACCTGCCAGTATCTTATGGACTCATGAAGTACACTTCATCCTTTTTGGAAGTGTCAACACCCGCAACTACATTATCTGGTTGGAAACTAATACACATGTTACATATCTCAGACATCTCTATGATGCTAAGGTGTGGTTTCACAGTTGAGTTTGTTATTGTAATTTAATTGTTTGAAGATCTATTAGAACATAGACTACAAACCTGCATAGCACCATGCAAAACTTACAATTAATGTGATTCCCCTTGCTGAAGCAATGAAATGTTTTACACACTACGGTTTCGTGCAAGATGGTGTCCCTTTATATATTGGTAACCAGGTGAAACATGTTTTGTGGGACGAATTTCAGGAGATTATAATTTCACGTAGCTTTCCTTGTGAATGACCACCTCGTTCACGTACCTAACAACACCTAATTTCTGGCTGTGAAAGTACTAGAAGTCACGCGTATACTTTGGAATTCCAGACCTCAAGGATGAAACTGTCCGGGAATAAGACAACATAACTGTTGAGATGCGTGTTGTTGCTGTAATATCCGTTGTCACACAGATGCAATGCATTCTGGGCTCTAAAGGTGCACATTTTGACTAGTTGCTGTGGTTGATCAGATATTAAGTCATAGTGGCGCCTCTGGTGGTAACATGTATCAACTGTGGCATTTGCATCCGCATGATATTCTCAACACAATTTCACCTTCCTATGCCGTTTGTGAGATATTACGTTCTGAACTGCGAAACTTTCTTTATAAGTACTCTGTATTAATATTAATAACAGTTAGAAAGCCAGAAGCAAGAAGCAAAAAATGAAAACACCTCAGATTATTTGCACTTTATTTAGGTTTGTTGAAGACATATGTATTTATTACATCCAGCTATTCTTGAAACACCTCTTTTATTCAATTGCCCGAATATTCCATGACCTAAAACTGTATTTAAGACATTATCGTGGTTTACTAAAGACAATGAAAATATCTAATAACATAGTGTTCTGCTCACCCTGCTAAATCCACAAGATGAAGTCTAGATTTTCTAACAGTGGAGTTTCTTCCTCGACCGGAAGTGACGTGGATAGTAAAAATACAATGGGATCGAGTCGATGTGGGATTTGAAGGCGTCTGAGAACAATATATGTAAAAATATGGTATCATTAATATAATGTTAAATTTATATATTATTTTCTAGTTGTTATATTATTTATCAATATACTGTTTTGACTTTATGGGTTGTAAACTGTTGGAAGTGTCTGTTCAAAACGAACTTAAGAAATTACTACAACAGCAAAATAAGATGTTTCAGTAATAAAACTTTTATATTTTAATTCGAATTTATCAGTATTTTTTTTTGTCCTGGCTTAGATAACTATACATAATGTCGACTGGGAGTGATTTATAATAAATTATTGTAACGACCACTGAACTCTTGAGTGGAAGGAATATTAACATCAGAACCAAAATAGGCGTAGCCGAGACAAAATCACTGCCATCTTACTGGAGGCTAGCCGAGTTTGATCTAATTATAATAAAGGAATTTTCAGCAGTCTTTCATTTTAGTACTAGACTAGAGAATATAGCATTTTGTATTTAAAACGTTATACGAACTATTATTAACTGTAGTTACGAATATAAGGTGATATTCATTAATTTATTTATATGGCCGTTTGCTCTGTTAAAGTGATTATTCACCTGAAAATGTCAACACACACACACATTTATCTATGTTATCAATATATTATTTTTGAGTTTAATATTTTTTTAACGTTGTTCTTTTATTGGGCGGTCCTTTTAACTTATTAGGTGAAAATAATGCCAAATTCAGTTCATGTAACGATAACAAATTAACTTATTTCTTCCTTAACACTTGTAGACTTTCCTTGTACATTATTGTAACTTGTAGATCTCGAGAAATTTTACGTAAAAACATAGTTACTTGTAAAATGTCACGGTTAATTGATCAGGTAACTGAATATACGTAATAAGTAAGAGATCCCTATGCTTCACTAAATGATTGAAAAGAAAACAAACTCAGTACTCATTCACAGTTCACCACTCGCCGATTCTTGTTTTTATAATTAATCCTTGTTCTAAATGTTTACTAGATTTGCGTTACATCATCTGGATCGTTCTAGGCCTACTCCAACAAACTTACTTGATCTTAAATGCGCCCTCTAGGTAAGAAACAAATTATAACATTAAACATTTAGCTTATAACAATATTATCCTAGTTTTCGTAAATCTGCGTCTTTAACTGTTAATGGTATCGTATTTCAAAAGAATGTTTGGCCTTTAATCACTCATCTCTATATGCTAAAAGAGTTGAACAGAAGTAACATACTTTGGCTTCCTGTATATTAAAAATAAATACTGATGGTTTTCTAAAAACAACTAGTGAAAAGGATCAAGTTTGAGCAAGTTCAATGCTAAACGTTAAAAAATGCATAATTGTATCTTTGAATAATTAAGAAAATGTAATTTTAGAAGATTTATTTTATAAGTAGAAGTGTATATGTACATAAACGTACAAGACTCGTGTAAAACGTATTTAATGATTTTAAAATGAATACACGTTTCAAACTTTAATTATACAAATCTTTACACCTAGAGCTTTGTTGAAAATAATGTTTTAATATTGCAAGTTAACTGCAAACTAATAATATGGTATTTACAAAGCTTTTGCCCGCAGTAAAAAAACAAAAAATAACTGGAGATGGTTAGACCAATTTGTTAAATCCATTTATTTCAATTGTCTGTTTTTACTACATAGTTAAGATTAGTGTCATTGTCGTTTGAAAAAATTGCTTGTTTTTCAACCAAGACTTTATGATTGTAAACTTTACCATAGTGAAACAGTCGTGTGGTAACTTGTTTCAGCAAAAAGACACGATGATTTGTTATGTAGATTCTGAATGTAGCATATGATGATGATGATGTAGGCATGTAAATAAATCACTCTCTACTAGATGTATGATAACAGCAACTTGGTTGTTGATACAACACTCTGCGAAAATATATTGCGGATCCTTTGTATATCTTAATTACATCTGCTCACGGTTTCAACAAATACATCCCACTGAAATGTGTTTCACTAACATCCTGACTCTTATCACGAAGTGCTTTTTTGCAAACTGTACATGATAATTTTCTTACCAGAAATTTAAATTCAAATCTCCCAATACACACAGCCACATTTTCATCAAAGTGAGTTAGCCTTTTACGATCACAAGACAGTGGTAATAATGATCAGGATAACTGGTAAATTGAAAAGGTTGACCAGAGCCATATTTTCTTATTATGGTCACTGAATCTAAATCATCCATCTGCTGAAAAGTTTCAGTTTGCTGCCTAATAAACAGAAGTCTGGTGGAGACCAGCCTAGTGCAGTTTCCTGTACAGTACTTTCTTTGATTTCCTTATGTACAACAAGTCGTTTGTAGGCTGCTTTGAATGGTCTTGCTGTAGGATTGAGATCTCTAATTAGAAAAAGATAACTCCAGGTGGTCTTGACTCAATCATTAAGGTTGCATACACTGGTTTTGGAAGTTATAAATCCTAGAATACCATAACTTTTATCCACAACTACTCTTCAACCATCTGATATCAAAAGCTCCAAAACCACTCAGATAACCCCGAGCTTTTTCTACAAATGGTCTTCGTAACTATAATAACTCACTGCATGACCGAAGGTTACGACTATTTAGTATATTAAATAGTCAATCGAGAGTAATGGTGTACCCTAACTGTTGCAATACATCCTTTATAGATTAAAATCACATTTGTAATTGAGAAGCTTAGAGTCTGTGCTGCGAGATTTACCTTCACTTATTGCTTGGTCCATTCCACGTGCCCATGTGTAAGTTTATTTCCAGCTGGTACTCTTTCTTGTTTCTGTACTTCATTAAGTTTTTCCACATACTCCCATTTAATGAATTGGCTATTCGCATCTGCTAGAAGACTTTTTTAGCAAGCAAATTTTTCAAAAGCTTCGCTTCAGCATGTGACATGTATCTAGTTCTATTTGTATTTGATTGGCTGGATTACTTGGGTGAGTAAGTGATGTAGTGTTGGAGTGAACACTCAACTTATATTCCAAGTGGTTGATCATTGTTATGTTGCAAGTGCAAGAATATTCCCCTTTACAATCATGAAGTTAAATAAGACACTACTTCACTGGGTTAGATCTTTCCATTCCACCTAGACTATCAATCATTAGGTATTTAACTGGCACTTCCCACTTCTCTGTTAAAGATACAACCATAAACACCAATGTTTCCTTTGCAACAGGAAGACTGTCATCATCCAGCTTTGTATCCATGGCCACTAATTCATTGTACTGATTATCATCCCATTCCATATGTTTGCTAATGGCCATTTCAACCATTATCAAAGCACACCTCATCTCTCCGCCTTTCTCTTTTGTATTCTCCTTTGATGCTCTAAAAGCGTCTTTATTAAAACCAGGTTCCCCATTTACACCATTGTTGCATAGTTTTGGGGTGTGGAACGCATATATCAAACGTTTGCCTGATATATTCATATGCTTGAGGAGAATAGAATTGTAGTGTCGATGCAAATGCTCGAAATTGTGGGAATATACATCTTATAGTGTCCCAGTCATGTATCGCAACAGTATTTTTACCGTATCTAAAGGACTCCCAGAAAAGGCTTTCTATAGTAACTTTGTTATACTATTTAATAAAAGTTTCTGACTACTCAAGTCAGAAAGTATTTCATCATGTGACGCTACTTTCATTGACAATCTTCTGGCTGGCTGTTTAGTAACTTTGGATTGTTTACGAGATTCTTCGAATTTATCCAGTATTAGCACTATACTTTCGCTTGAGTTTAGATGGGTTTTTACTTAGAGTATGCATGTGATAAGTTATATATAGTACATATACTATCTGAAACAGATGTTTCCACTTTTTGAGGTGTAATTATTTGCAGGTTGTAAGTGGTTTGGAAAGTTAAATTTGGTAGAAAGTGCACCTTCTGTAACACTTACAGTTTGTCTACTTCTATCATAGAAAGTCTCCTCAAAAGGAGTTGATTACAGCCGGCTTTGTTTTTCGCCTTTCAAGTCTCACGTCTTCCCACTTAATTTTCTGCTGTATATTCTTTAGAAATCTGCAATAAATGTAATTTTGTATGAATAAGTACTGATGTGATGTTTATGTAATAACATAGCTAATTTGTTGCACTAATTAATTATAATACGTAAAACAACACTTTAAATTCAAAAAAAACACTAGCGACAAAACCGCACTTTCTACGTAAGGATATGTTTAAGGAACTTGTAAACTATTGACACATACACACAAACTCTATTGTTAATTGTCTGGTTTTATAAAATGCAACACAAGTAAAAATTTACTAGACAATTACTTATAACATACTTATGAAAACTGATTCCTTTGGTTTCCTACGGTGTCCTTTAGATGACAAAAGACTGCTGCACAGCACAGAACAACTATTGATGTTTAAGCTGTAATTTAACATGAAAATTAGAAAAAAAAGTTTTAAGGGAAAATAGCTATTTATTCGTGGAAAATATTAAGTGTTTAACACTGAATTATAACTGTTTATAAAACCTGACGAACGTAAAATTAATAACTGATTAGTGCACGTGCATTTGGTAAATGAAAAGACAACTGAAAACTGAAGTAATAAAATAATTAGGTAAAATAAAAAAAAACTGTAATAAAACATAATTTGAAAAGTATGAACTTCATACGGATATTAAAGCTAATGATGTAATAGCCTAAAATAAAACAACAACAAAAAACGCTTTCCAACGTGTAACTTACTGTCAGCCTAACAGTAACACACGCACATTGTCATCAGTTTTTTAATCTAAGTGCTGTAGTCTCGCTTTAAAACATTTCTATTCTCATTTTTAGACAACTTAGATTATTTTCGCAGATAAAACATTTGTCCATTACTATCTATTGTTACGTCTCAGTTTGTTAATTAACTTTCCGTAACTTCGTTCCGACGAAACTTTAGCGACACAAGTCA
>NW_013666164.1:12294-28776 GCF_000517525.1 Limulus polyphemus | reverse complement strand
ATAACCCTTCACGACAATTGAAGAAAAAAAGAACTAAATATACCATACTAAAGTTGTGTTCTAAACTATTTATGGAAGATTAGAATAAAGAGTTATTTCAACTGTGATAACCCATCCCTTCCTTATCTTAGGTTCTTCCCAGACCCGAAAATTGATCTTAAACTTTAATAACTAAATCAGAAAGCTATTGGTTGTAATATGCAACAATATTAGTAAAAATTGTTAGTTTAAAAAGGGGGAACAGGGATCGTACAGAAATAAGTTGAATAAAAATGCAAAGATTATATTTTCAAACATATAACTGGCAAACAAAACTGGAAATAGTGTCTACATTATTTTCTCAAGCTACAAATCCTTATTTTGACTCCAATAAAATTCATAAGGGCTGTAGACATGGAGTCAAAATAAGTATGTGTAGCTTGAGAATATGTGTGCGGACTTAGAATGCTATAATCCGGGTTTTGATACCCGTGGTGGGAAGAACACAAACAGCCCATTGTGTAGCTTTGTGCTTAACTTCAAACAAACAAGCTTGAGAAAATAATGTAGACACCATTTCCAGCCTTTGTTTACTTTTTAGGGCCCCTAGTTGTAGGTGTTACGTCTCCGTTTGTTAATTGATTTTCCGTAACTTCGTTCCGACAAAATTTTAACGGCACAAGTCTTTACTTAATAAAACTGGTTTATTCTTTCCGAATATAACTTTACGATACACATAATTTCAATATTCGCGCTAAAACAAACACTATAACGAACGAACGTTAACTTCAACAATACCCTGTGACTGCAGTTCAATTACTCACTATCTACACACACACATTACTATCCCGTCACGTTGTCACCCTCTTTTATATACCAGATACCCTATATCTAGTAAATACTAGAGCATTCGCCAAGGTACAGGATAGTTCTAGAAAATAGGTGGCGCCACACCAGTCACGTGACCTCGATGACGCAACACTATTATATAATGACAGTGGTTTCTTTAATAACTTTATACATTCATGTTAGTGAACATTTTTGACCATACACATGATTAAATACCAAAACAGAAGTAGAAAAAGAATGACCTAAATAATTAAATATAAAGATCACAGTAAAATATAACAGAAACTAAAACACTGAACATAAATTTAAGACTAAGTAAGAAGAATCTTATGTATGTTTGTTCTATTTTAAACCCATGTTCTATTTTTTTTCTGTTATTCTGCTTCTTATTACCCTTTATTTTGTTATGGAAGGTGCTAAATGATGATATATATATAATGGTTCATGAGACTAAGCACTAATGTATATAAAAGCCATAAAATAAGCACTAGGTAAGAAATAAATATACACTTGAAAGCTCCAGTAACTGTTTTTATAACTGATTTTTAACTAGTGCAAGTCCGCTTGTGTGTTTTGTATACGTACTTATATGTATATACACACATAAGAAAACGTTACCTCTGCAATCATCCTATTGGTATCCCCGATTAACAGTATGTTCAGAGCTTCTTCTTTACTTTGGACCAAGTGGACACTTAGGTTTTTCAAATGCATACTTCCATTGTCGTCCTCCTGAATGGTCACTTTGCTTGTAAAGTATACATAAATAGTATTATTGTTTGTTTTGTCGTGATGATTACTTATAGACACGTAAACATTACACAAGTCACCCACACCTGAATGACGTGTCATAAAACTGTTGTGCTACCAGTCATTTTGAAATATATAAACTTTTCTGATACTCTACACTTTATGAACTTAAAAGGCCTAGGATTTGCACTCCCAAATAAATGTATTAGCCAACCATACACAAGTTCCCGAGGACCCCAGTTGGGAAGGGCAGACAAATACAAAGTTTGTTTTCCCTTCTTTCAAATTAAATAACTGCGTTTATCTTTTTTAGTCCCATTGGTTGGCCCCAGGATTTGCAATCCTAAATAAGTGTGTTAGTCAAGCAAGGCTTAGTAGTTGGTGTGTCGGATTGTGAAGTTGTGGCTTGCATTTTTTTATCCCTCCAATAAGAAAAAATATCGCTCTGCACTTTGGAGCTGCGTAGGTACGTTATGAGTGACGGTCAAATTCTACTATTTAGTCTGAAAAGAGTAGCCTAAGGATTGGCGGTGGGTAGTGTTGACTAGCTGTCTTCTCTCTTGTTTATCAGTTCAAAATTAGGTACTGGTAGCGCAGACAGATCTAATGTAGCTGTGCGCGAAATCCAACAAAAGAAAGAAAGAAACAAACAAAATATGAACGAAATTACACAACAAACGCATAGGAAGGGTGTGTAGGTACATGTACACTTGTTTGGCGATATCTATTGTAGATCACAACTTTCACACGTTTTTGTTTACAGTGAAACGTGTTTGTTAATTCATACCATACTCTAATCTTATTAAAACAAACTTATTATATTCGAAATTTTATGATATAACTTATTACATTATGTTTTCTTAAATGTGTTTGCTATATTCACGTTGTTTTGACGCGAAGCTACACAATAGGCTATATGCGCTCCGTCCACTGCGGGGAACAAAACCCCCAGATTTTAGCGTTGTAAGTCTATAAACTTACCGCTGACCCACTGGGGGACTATATTTACGCTCGATATGTCTGTGTCTTCTTCCATCCTTCCATAACGTAGTTTTCTTTATAGTTGGGCTCTTGTCTGTCTGTCTTCTATAAAGGTTGGAGGGTTTTTCAGGGCTATCAGGAGCTTATCAATTAAGTGACGCTGAGCTGTAGACACTTGATTTAATTTCTAAGGTAATTTTGTCTCTGGAATTCTTTATTTAGTTAATCAGTTTAAGTCCAGAAGTTTATTTTTATGGATTCTTTAAGAGATGTTATTTCAATAAACAAATGTTAAAACACATTTGTAACAAAACTGGTTAGTAATCGAAAGGGTCTGTAAATTATTGGTAAGATGTGGCTGTTTGATAAACCCTTAGAAAACATCCAACCGCAGCGTTTCTGTAAATCACTGGCAAGATGTGGCTGTTTGATAAACCCTTAGAAAACATCCAACCGCAGCGTTTCTGTAAATCACTGGTAAGGTGTGGACTTTTTAGTAAATGTTTTGTATTTCTAATGTAGGATCAACTGTGGCTAGCACAAAACCTGTATCCTGCAATAAAACGTTTTCATCGTCACATATCCCGAATAATGCGGATTTCGCCAGTAAAACAAAAACCTTACGTAAATGAAAGAAAGATGATAAGTTTGATGTTCAAAAACGCACTAATTAGTGAAACAATAGACCCTCTCAAAAGAAAACAAAATATGTGAACCTAGCATTCCGCTTCCTGTATCTGTCCACTTATTATCTTCCTAGTAGAAAAGAGTAATGAAGATAATATATTCACGTGCATGGTACAATATTACAGACAAAAATATGGAATGGCTATGGGCAATCCTTTATCCCCAATTCTATGTAACGTCTTCATGTAGATTAATGATGAGGAAAATAAAGTTTATGAACAAAAATGTTTTGAGTCTTCTCAACCGTTTGTATCGTTATTATTATCTTTATGGAGCATTTTGAAAGCGAATTACTTCCTATAGTAGATATGAATACAAAGGAAGTGCCCTGGTTCCGATATGCTGATGACATATTTCCTGTTTGGCCGAATAATAGAAACGATTTTCAAGCCTTTTTCCAGAAGATTAACAAGCTGTGCAGTTTTATTAAGTTTATAGTTGAATGGGAAACCAATAACTCGCTCCTATTTTTAGACATACTTATAACTAGAGGATTAAGATTTGCTGTTTTTTTATTTATGGAAAAACCAACAAACGCTTTAAGTTATGCTAAATTTTTCTCATGTCACCATAAAGTGGTTAAAATATCAGTTATAAACTTCAATGTTTTTTAAACCTTATAAAATTCGTCACCACACCATCCTTAATGAAGAATAAAAATATATTTATATAGTTTTTAAAGGGTTATATATAGGCTTAATCAAAAATGCCCATCAAAAGACAAGGAAGACATTTTTTAGAAACGTTAACCAGAAAACAGCGCCATCTACACGTGAAAATAAAATACTTAGTGTCAACTACAATTCTAATATTGTGGCTTAAGAAATATGTCTGAAAAATACCAATTCCAAAGCTATTTAAATTTTTCTTACCCTCGAAGAAGTCTGTACCACAAGATAAAGTTTATGTTGGTGAAACGTTAAGAAATTTGGATATAATATTTGCAGAACATAAAAAGGACGTTAAAAATGGTGAAACAAATAATACCATTTTTCTACACATGTTAGTCATAAAATCAACTGGAAATCAGCCAAAATAATACACTAGATATACTTCCGCAGTGTTACGTTTCAAAAATAAATAAATAAAACTAAAATTAAGTGTAACAAACATTTTTATTTTTTTGTTTTTGAAGTTCATATGTCATGCTGTGCTGTAGCCTACAGAGTGTATAATTCTTCTCGTCATTTATGGTATGCGCACGTTTTACTGACAGTACAAACTGCAACGTTAGCATCCCTTATGTGACGTTATTTTAGTATCTACTGACTGACTGTTATTGTTGTTAAGCGCAAAGCAACACAAAGGGCTATCTGTGCTCTGCCCACCACTGGTATCGAAATCCGGTTTCTAGCGGTCTCAGTCCGCAGACATACCTGAATGACTGACTGACTGACTGCGAATGGTTAAAACAGGTGACCTCTCCGGGCGACCTTAATTCCCCTTTCGGGGAAATAAAACTAGAAATCATGTCAAAAGAAGTATTTTAGAAAGTGTTTTAATTTCAAGATCATTTTAATCTGAACCCGTTTAAGGGACTTGGAACTTCTGTTATAAAATAAACAGTGCGTGTGCTTCTCTCACAAAAAATCACTGGACTGAAGTGGTCACGTGAAAGTGTCAAATCGTTTATCCATATAAATTTGTTGTTGTTTCGATAATGTCGATTAAAACTTTATTTTTGATTGCATTTACCTACTATTATAATGGTATCCAAGATGGAATTAAAGTATATATCAAAATATTTTCAAGAACTATCGAAAAATTGGCCTTATTTACAGAAAGTACGAAGCACTGTTTGAAAATAGAACCCCCCCCCCCCTAAAGTCCTTACTGCCGAAGTTATATACAAAAGATCATGAATTACCGTTTAGTAACCTGGTAAAATCTATATTAATTCAAGGGATTGGGTAATTGTTTGTTTTTGAATTTCGCGCAAAGCTACACGATGGCTATCTGCGCTAGCCGTCCCTAATTTAGCAGTGTAAGACTAGAGGGAAGGCAGCTAGTCATCACCACCCACCGTCAACTCTTGGGCTACTCTTTTACCAACGAATAGTGGGATTGACCGTCACATTATAACGCCCCCACGGCTGAAAGGGCGAGCATGTTTGGTGGGACGGGGATTCGAACCCGCGACCCTCAGATTACGAGTCGAGTGCCCTAACCAGGGGGATTGGGAAGATGAAATATGAAATTAATGAAGCATTTTCAATTGCCGAAAAGCTGCACGCAAACTTGAAGCACGTACTTCTACAGCCCAAAGAAAACGTTTATTCAACATAGCAAAGACTTTTAGTACTACTAGACATAAACGCACTTATAACACCAAAATTTGTTATTTTTCTTTAATTGGACACTCAACGTTAAAACCGAAAAGTTGAGTATCATATTAAAGAAAATAACAAATTTAGGTGTTATAGGGTCATTTATTTATAGTATTAAAGTGTCTTCTATACACCAGTATGCACCATAGTAAACGGAACAAACTATCTGAAGTTTGATATTAGAGAAACTAGTTTCGTGCGCCCTCTTCACTCTCGCATTGTCTTCTCAGAAGAACAGTTCCGCTTTGGAGATCTCACTAGAAATTCGAAATTTTTAAGTCCAAAATAATAAAAAAAACATCTCAATGTCCTGGAACCTGCTCCTTTTATTTGTATTCTAATCCAGAGGTACCCTACCTTTCAACATAACACACAAACCCCTAAAAAAATCCTCAGACACCCTGGCTGAGGGCCCCCACCTAATATAAAATTTAAATAACAGTCACTCTGAGGTACCTTATTTATATTGCAATTTAGTCTTTGAAAAAAATGTCAAGCATAAACACGTATTACAGTCATATTTATTGCACCAAATAACATTTTCGCTAAAAATATTGTTTTGTCTGGAAAATTGTAAAGACACCATCTCGTAGACCCTAGTTTGGAAATTTCTGCTATACTGTCTGATATAATGAGTTTACAAAACTATAAGCCTCGGTTGCTTTCATTATTATGATAATTTCTAATCGTATTCCAAAATTACTGGTCTAATGTAGCTCTGTGGTTAGCGTACCGAACTATGAATATGTAGGTCCAATGTTCGCGTCCTGTGACCGCAAAAAATAAATCCTACTTCACATGCGTTATAAAGGTGACAGTCAAATTCAATTATTCGGTAAGACAAGAGTAGTGTAAGAGTTAGTGGTGGATGCTGTTGACTAGTTACCTTCCCTCTAGTCTATCAGTTTAAAATTAGGGACGGCTAGTCAAGATAGCCCTTGAGTAGCTTTGCGCGATTATCCGAAAAGCAAACAAATAAACCGAAATCATAATTAAGAAATATCATGTCGCCCATGCATGACACTCGTAATTTCGATTAAAATATCTTCAATGTTCGTACTCTATGATACAAATGTCTTCGTGTATTGTAATAGCACTTGAGAATATTGTAATTTTTACAATGAATTTACATGCTCAAAATTATTTTGATTAAAATCAGTGGGAACTTGTGTTCATTAAAACATTATTAAAGTAGGTAAATAAAAATCAGGCTTAACCCACTTATTCTGTTTTCTGGTGCTAATCAAGCCTAACTCTCTTATTCTGGCCCCCAAGTGGGACAGCGGCATGTCTGCGGACTTAAAACGCTAGAAACCGGGTTTCGATACCAGTGGTGGGCAGAGCACAGATAGCCCCACTGTGTAGCTTTGTGATTAAATATAAACATACAAACTCTTATTCAATATACTAAAATCTCTTATTCTGTTTTCTGGTGCAAATCAGGCTTAACACACTTAACCTGTTTTCTGGTAAAACTCATGCCTAAAATATGTACATAAATTTATATATTATGATAAATAAAGGTAACTGTCATTACTAAATTAGCCTTCTCGAGAGTACAAGAGTTTAATAACGTACGGCAAGTCTTCTAGTTTCTTAGCTTCGTTTGTTGGTATAAGATTGTAACCCACTTCATTGTATATCTCCAGATACGATACATAAACACGGAAGTTGTTGACGTCGGTCTGGAAATAATAAATGCTCGATGAACACGGGGGTTTTGAACCCTCATATTTCACTAATTATGTGACATGATAATTAGTTATCCTGATTTTAAATTTGTCAAGTATAATTGGGTTTACGGTCGATAATATCGTTAACAGCGTGGATGTCCAATGAATGAAACAATGTATTCTAATCTTTATATGCATGAGCATTAAACCGATATATTTAGATGACTGTAGTCATCGCCGAACTGGTTTCCGGTTTTGATTTGAGTGAAAGTTTATTCTAATCCAGATATTTTATTAGTTTAGTGACATGATAATAATTTATCCTGGTTTTAACGAAATACATTAATAGCCAATTAATGAATTTCTGGATTGTTTAAGCGAGTTCTTTATTGAATTATTATATTTATCAGATTGAAAACATAATTAATCACTGCACGATTTCTAAACGTATTGATAAAAGTACTGCATATCTTAATTTATCCAAAGTATAGGCAATTATGAAATATATATACATATATTAAATTTTCACCATTACCATTTAGAACATGTTATAATGTAAATGTTTTCTTACTAAATCAATTCCTTATTTAAAGATTCAGAATGGAGGTAAACATCAAACAAACTTCTCTTAATATCCTTATTGCTAATTGCTTCTATTAATACGAATATAATATATTAGGAAATTTGGTAAATGACGAGAGAATAAAATGTGGTTGACGTTTTGTTTAAAATTTTCGTGAATATATATATATATGTAGTGAACTACAAAAATGTGCCTCAAAACTGGCAAACCTAATCATGAAATACTAATTTTGAAACTAGATATTACTGTTCATAATTGTTCACCAACAAAAATCTCTAATGTCATATATAACAACTTTTTATAATTTCTATCTCGTGTAGATGAGTATTGAGAGTAGCATTTTAAATATTTGTTTTAGTAATTACTTTAATTTGAGGTTAATTGTGACAAACATAAAATACAATTTATGAAATGATAATCAGCTATATCTTAGGTGCTATGCTTACCTGTTGAAAATAATCAAACATGTAGCATATTGATCTGGGAATAATACCTTGCTGACCATAATGTTCTGCTCCACCGGTCATCGTATAAGTTTTGCCGCTGCCTGTCTAAAAAAAAAGTTCAGCATACAAAACTATGACACTAAAACAGTACAGTATTTTGATAATTAACAAAACTTGGTAAGTTGATTCGTAATAAACCAAGACTGCAATATAAGAATAAAGTGTTGTTTTTTTTTTAAATTAAGTACAAAGCGACAAAATGGGTTATCTGTGCTGTACCCACCACGGGTATCAAAACCCTCGTTTCTAGCGTTGTAAATCCGCAGACAAACAGTTGTGCCACTGGAGGTAATGAAAAAATGTGATCGGGGTGTAATATGAATTGTGGTAAAAGGATGGGAATTCACATCTATAAGGATCTAAGAAAGCAAAAGGTAAGAAACACCTGGATATGAAGGATCTGTTAAATGCATAACTGTTTATATACATTTCCTGTACCAGTACTTCATGCCACTAAAGGTGTGAGTTCACATTTTTTTGTTAGGGCGTAGTAATAAAACTGGACAAAAATAATATTTTTTGGATAATTCCATAAATGTGTCTTTGTGTAAGCCTATATAACAGATTTTTCACTTAACTGTAACAAAGAAAGTGTAATCAAAAACATGCACGTCGTTTTGTTGATGTTAATTACCGTGCTAATATTTATTTTCACACAACAGCACTGAATGCTTTTCTTAGTATGCAATCAAAGTGTTTGGTTGTTTGCTGCACCCTTCTTCGGGTTGTAAGCATAGGTGTGTGGGCATAAATCAATTTTGAGAGGCAAACAAACTTTTGCTCTAATTTGGACAATAACACTAATAATTATATTTATACATAATGTAATATGCAACAAACACTATGCTCATCCTGAATATACAAAAATGACGAAAATGAAACAATACACGTGGGTTGCTAAATACAACTACTAAAATCAATATCAAAGGCTCAAGAAAAATAAGCGTCTCGCCCCTTTCTCCTACCGATAGGTGTCGATGGTTTTGTCCATGTAATTTTCAATAGTCCTAATAGCGTAAGTTCGCTCAATGTTTATAATAGCAATACTGTTCAAACTGCTTTGTTGTGTAAAGGTAGGTCTTCATGTGTCGCAATCCACTGAAGGACCTTTCCGCCGAGCATGCAGTGGTCGGAAATGATACCAGGGTGGTCGTTATCCCGTATATCATTTAGTCTATCCTGAAACATATTGTTGACAACATATGCTGCTGTCTTCAGCAGAGGGTTCGAATGTTCAGCAATGGAGTTTACACACATGTTTTTCTCGACTTCTAGAAGGTCTTCGTTAATGTCATAAAAAAGTTGATACCACTTCGAAGCTGTCATCTGAAAGTCAGTTGTTCAGCACAATGTCCCACGAGGCACACAAAATGTCTTAGTCGTTACCTTCGAAGCACGATTTCATTTACAGAGTAATTTGTCAAGGCTTCGATAGTATGTAGAGTAAACCATGTCTTTCGGGGTTTGTACATGCGCAGTATCAGTTGATTCGCCGATGAGCATTTGCAAGCAGTGGGATGGTTTAAATCAAGCACACTTTCGTTTCCTCTTTTTATCTGGGCTGTAGTCTACAATCGCTCGAAGTTATCCTCGTCCCGACAGTTGCTGAGGGTCTTGATGGTGAGGTCTGTATCTCTCCTGGCGGTGATAACATCCATGTTCTTTCCTTACAGATATTTACTAAGACTGCTGGTATTTAACAATATCATATTCAGAAGGAGCAATCCAAACGCGAATCCAAAATTACAAACAACATTCAAAAGTACAGCATACACCTTAGCATCATTATCTCCCACTAAGATGAGGAGAGCTTTGATAATTTTTTACTTCTTCTCACTGATGGCTTTCACTGCCTCCCATCGGTATGACAATCTCGTTAGACTCAAGGATTTTAGAGTAAGAACGATGTGTTCATCATCCACCTCAACATCTATGAACAGAGTGTGGCGTTTAGGACTTGCTTCCAAAAAATAATAAAGGCTTTGGATTGTCCCAAGCACATTTCTAAATGGATCTATCTCACTCATGGTATCCTGCACGCGAGATTGAGGAGGTGGTCGTAACAATGCGTATATATTCCTTGATGTGAACACTTTTTCATTCGAGTCGCTACTCCTTTATGAACGTCACTCACATTAGATGCACCATGGAAACACTCGCCGACAATGTCCTCTAACTTCAGACCAAGTCCACTGATAACTCTTTTCACGATCTCATATAATACTTCGCTCTCATTTGATGCTGTCGAGAGGAATCCAATGGATGCCTCTTTTGTTTTATCCTTCAAAACGCATCTCAGGCAAAATGCCACTTGCTCTATTTGGCTAATATCCGAGGTTTCATTCATGATTATTTTGAACTTTCCGCTCATCAGCACATCATAAATGATCCGCTCCACAACAAGAGTGGATACAATTTTTAGTATCTGTGTAATCCCTGTAAGAGGTTTCTCTCCCGAACTTCTTTGGATTAAACCCCCTTAAAATAGGTTGCTTCGGTGTATTCGAGGTTGCCGACGACTGGTTAGAGGTGGAGTCTTCCGTTGACTCCTGTGTCGCAGCTGAGAGAGGTTCATAATTTTCCTCTTCATCATCAGAACTTGAATCAACGTCAGGCGTTACAATGAACGAATCATTTACAAAGTCATCCGCACATGCGAAATATTGGATCTGATATTTGGTTGGGACTGATACGACAGCAGAGTCGATATCGGTCTCGGACACAACAATCTGTGCTTTTATGGTAATATTTTCCATAGCAAAGTCTGAATTACTGACACTGCACTCATCATCGGCGATATCCTCTAATCCTATTTCTGGATGGACCACTTCTTTTGATTTAATATTTGGACTATTTTGTGTACATAAACACTGTCGCTGCTTCCGCTTGCTCGTTCTTCAGCAAGTTCCAGATTTCGACAGTTTGTGCTCCCAATGAAGAAACCAGTGGGTTGTGATTGATTTGCATTGACCACTGCACTGAATTTAACTTTCTCACCTTTGTGAATTATTTTCACGTGATTGTCTTTATAGTCCGAGTCAAATTCTTTACCGCACTCTTCGCACATAACACGCTGGCGGTAGTGTCGTTTACGTGACTTTGTGGGAGCGGATGACGACGACATTTCTGCAAAACCGTGACTCCCAAGGATCTGAGATTAATAAGCGCGGCTGTTAGTATCCTGATAATGAATGCGTGCAAAATGAAATTCATTGGGACACATAGGCGATATGCATACTAATCATCAATACGTGTATCGCTAAATGTCACTAGATCAAATTCGAAAGTATTTTATGAATTTTGCTAGAGTTAATCAACAATCAATTACGTAATGATAATAACAGCTTGAAGCATAATGTCTGTGCAAAATAGGAGACTTAATAGTTTTGAAAGAGGAATAACTGTTAAATACAAGATCAAATATTTCCACCACTTGTACTATTGAGCTTAATTTTCCTACCTACGCTGGTGTGGGGGAATGCAGGATTCGTGACCTCTGAAAATGAAGTTACCGTTTTTCTATTTTGCCCTAATCTGAGGTAAAAATTTGTCCGAAGGACTCGGTTTGCATGGGTTTTGGGAGGGCAATTCCCCATCCCCACCCCATACACAGTTGAGTTTCAGTGCTGAGCATGGAGATAGTTCCAGAGCCAGTTAAGTCAGAAGAAGGGATGCAGCACACAGCCGGAAAGCTTGATTATGTTATAAAAAGGCCTAAAAGTGGAGCATATTAAAAGCAGATCTTAGTAGCATGTTACAGAGACATGTACTGGACGGATCTAACAATACCACAAAATCATAATTAATATACATTCACTTACTTGTCCATATGCAAATATTGTTCCGTTATATCCAACCAGAACCCTGTAACACAAGCGAAACGTACTGTTCAACCATCTATCATTTATATATGAATACATATTCCTGGTATTGGTTGAATCGGAGCTCAATAAAAGATATTACTAGTTTATATATGCTAAAGAAATGAAGATGAAGTTAAAATAAATCAGTAGAATCACTGTTCTGTAAATTGATATCATACATAGAAAAATTTGGAGGTGTATATAAAACATGACCCAAAAGACATAACTACACACACATACTTTTCGTGTCTGCAATTACTATTTTCAAAATGTCGAATATAACCCTGTTTTAGAAAGGCATGTACCACATTTCCCGAAGTTCAAAATCTGTATTCTAGATTATTTGATAATTTCCCCTTTTTTTTGTTCAGTAATAACTAAGAATCGGAGTTAAAAACATCTATAGTATATCATTATATACTGGCAAGCTCCATTCAGGAGTCAAATATACACCTGCATATCGTATTTCAAAATTTAACTATAAATATTAATTCTAACTTTATTGCAACAACTGTTTATCATATTTTTTTATAATTGATATTTTGTCGTTTTGGAACATTTCATTAATGTAATTTTCAGAGAAAAATGTAAAAAAGAAAGGTTCAAATTTACATTCCTGCACAGCTCCTAGGAGTCTCCCCGTATAAACGAGGCGCTTACCGATATTTTTTATTTTGTCTAGGTTTTTGTTTGTTAAGAAATGACCATCCCTTGAGAATAAATTCTTGTACCTCACGTACTATTTCCTTCTCAGTCTGGCGATTTATTATTACAGATAGCTGTTCACAACAGATGCTATGGTAACACATCGGGTTAGGCATATTAGGTTTAGATAGTCAGGTAGCGAAAGCAAAATATTGCGGTGATTCAAATCCTTACTTGAATTTTATTGACAATTTTAACGTTTTCTTATAACACACTGAAATAACTCATAATTTACTGAAAATAAAGTATATTTATTAAATATAAATATTGTTAGAAAAAAATATTATTACCTAGAATGATCTGATACCATTTTGAAAGGTCTAGATTAACGAAAAATCTTTGTCAATTTATGCTGGGTTCTTTACAATCCATAGCTGGAAATGGTGACTAGTGCAATCAGCAAAATTAAAGATTCAAAATAATGATTTCAGAGAAAATCAATCAAGTTGAAATTGACTGAATACATAAACTGGAGTTTTCTGATTAACGATAAAAAAATAAATTGTACTACGAAAGACAATATTTGTAATTATTTTTTTTTTCAAATGAAATGTCTAAAAACTTTGAAAATTTCGCGACATATAGTTTGTTCTAAAAGGGATGTCAATGAACCCCCCCCTCCCCCAAGGTCTGGAATGGGATATGCATATCACACTTTTTTATTTATTTTTAAAGATTTTAGTTTTTAAGTTCTGAATTATTTTGGAATGTAAATTAGACTGCTGTAAACATTCGTTTAATAACAAAACAAACTACCGCGTTTTTAAAGTGATACAACACCAACATAGTCGATCTTCTGTCACCATACAAGTTTAATACAATATTAATTAACTTTTTATTTTTAACTTTTAAAGTCTTTACTATACTATATACATTATGATTTTTTTAGGCATGGTCTCATACAAAGTTGATGTAAATGAAAGCTTAATTAAAAGAACTTGGAAAAATAAGGGGCCAAAGAAACATAAAATATACAGAACTGAATTCTTTGTGTACTCTTTGATTCATTTAAAATCTTGCAAGAGCATGTAAAACAAACTGGAATATTGGAAAGGTTTAAGAGTCTTGTTTTAACTGAACTTTCTCTAACTAAACAACAAAAAAAAACGGCAAGTGAAAGATGCAAACACCCAAAACTGCTTGACATTTTTGTATGTTAAAAATAGTCGTACCTATCTATAACAGGTTGGGCAACAGTTTGAAATATCACTTCCTGTTCTACGTCTTGATCAAATACATGACGAAATCTGCACTTTCAAACAAAAAGTCAGAATATATTTTAGCAAATAATGTTTATTAGCATCTTTGTTAGATTTTTAAGTTTATGTCATATTATCAATATTTTATTATTAGTAGTAACAAGCATGGAATTTATAATACTTTGTTAGGCTCTTCATAAGTAATCAATTTCCTCTACTTCAAAATGTCCAATAAATATCTGGAATTGTACCATAAGATACATCTAGTGTCAACAATCATTAATGGACCAAATAAGTAACTAGATGTTATATTTATTACTTTATTGTTATGGAAAAATGTAGAAAACAAACCGTTTTTACCAAAACAATTGATATGGTGAACGCCCTTTACAAGCTGGCGAAGTATGATTATAATTAATTATATTGGTCATAAAACATTAATATTAGGCCTATTATATATATATTAAACACTGCATTCTTTATCTAGACCTTTAGAGAATTTCAAAACCTAGAAGAATGTATAATAGTAGTATTTCAACCACACTATAACACAAAAACACGATACCTTATATAACATGAGCGCTTTCGAAAGGTGGACTTTTCAAAAGCGCTCGGATTATAAGGTATCGTTTTTTTGTTGCTGAATTGAATTTTTGAATCTATGAGTTTTCCTAACATCATGATATATATCAACCACACTATATTCACCATATCCATTCCCGACGACGAGTTTCGCCCAATTCAGAGCTCTCCAGGCTGGCTGGGGTACAACAAATACAAGTAATAGTCGGAATACTGTATATATAAGCCATTTGTTACAATAAAGACATTACCGTTAAAACCTGTGTACTTGAGAATGATCGAATTAGCAACTGAAACGTTGTACATGTTTAAACCAAAAATATTCCTCACTGTAAAAGCTCTAACTTATATATAAATCTCACTTGAAGTTTAATTGATCTGTTTTGCTGGCAACATAGCCATCAGACTTTCTAAGCATTCCAACATCAAAGGACAAAATTTCATTATCTTCACCTCTGGATATTTTATAAATCTACATATAAAAAAGAGCAAAAAGAATCATGTTATACATTGAAAACGTCTTCATTTTACTTCAAGGAAATTATTTTGATGTGTAGATGTAAGATATTAGTGTATTTCGTAATGGTTAATTTGTACTATACCTATAGATGGGCACATGAGTATTTTTAGTGCCTTGGTGTCTTCTGATGGGTTATTAAAATTTATCACGTAGAACATTTCCGTATAAAATACGATAATAACTACAGTAAACTACTAAAGTAACAATACCTTTATTTGCTACTTTTGCCGAACTTGTGTGTTTATTTTTTGTTTTGTTTTTTCATTGTGGTATCAGCTGAGAAACTAAATGTATATTTGAGGCTTTGGGATATAGGCCTAATCTACCAAATTTTATAAAGTATTATATGTAGTTTTAATAATTTTTAAACTCCAGAGAGTTGTCGTAAAAGCACGTTTTTTGTAATATTGCTTTTTACAGTTGAATTAAATTGTCAAATTTAAGAATGATTCATTGGGCTTATATTTATGTGTTGTTGTTGTTGACCTTAACGCTATGTTACTTATGGTTAGGTCTAACTTTTAGGTTTAGGCTATCATTGATTAGGATTAGAACTAATTATAACAATAAAACATTGACAAATACTCAGTAATTAGTACAGATGATGTTATAATCCACTGCTTTAAAGTTAAAACTTTTAATTTCATAGGAAATGACATATTGAAATAAAAAATAAATTCTGTGCATGTCTGAAAAGTGACTTACAATATTAGTGTTCAGTATTTACTTAGAGCCTAAAAAAAGTAGGCCTAATTTGTACGTAACTGTCTAGGCCTATAACCAGAATAAGTATAAATGGCAAATAAACCCATGCATATTTCGCAATGTTAGTCCTACCGTACCTGTCGATTTTCTTTTGGTGTTATTTTCAGTCTCCCAAATACTTGAATCGTTTCCTTTATCATAATACTTTTTGCTTACGATCAGTCTTATTCTTGTTGTTTAGGTCCAAAGCTTCTGTGTAAAATTGTTATATTTCTCACACAGTTTGATCCCTAGCATGTGTTTCCAGTAAGAGGTAATGAAGGGTAAAGTGCAAAATTCCAACCAAAGTTTAAGTTATTTGGGCGTGAATTTGATACTTTTTTTTTCAAAGTTGAGAATAGTCGGATAGACAATTTATGTTATTTTTTTGACGTTTCGGTTATCTTATGATTTATAATCATTAGGATTAATGAAAACGTTTTGATTTGTTAATATATTGTTACGCCTCCGGTCGTTAGTTAATTTTCCGTAAAAATTCTTTCCGAAGAAACTTTACCGATACAAGTCCTTTCT
>NW_013666164.1:7302-11366 GCF_000517525.1 Limulus polyphemus | reverse complement strand
GCTGTAGTTTGATTTTCCGCTTCTCGTTTCCATCTTCTCTTTTTTTTTATCCCACTTTCTGACACCAATTTGTTACGCCTCCGGTCGTTAGTTAATTTTCCGTAAAAATTCTTTCCGAAGAAACTTTACCGATACAAGTCCTTTCTTAAATAATACTGCTTTATTCTTTCTGAATACAACTTTACGATACACTTAATTTCAACAGTCGCGCTATAACAAACGCTATAATTCACAACGAACTTCTCACGTGCTCAACAATATTCTCTCCGCATACATTCAATTACTCATTACATTGCCTCCGTCACGTTGTAACCGTCTTATATATAAAAGAATACCGAGATCTACTAAACTCCCGATATTTCATGAAGGTTCGAGAAGTAAGTGCCGTGATACAAGCGTCACATGACCTGCGTCGTCGTAACAATATGCTTACAAAAATAATGTCTTTTCTGACATCGTTTAATTAATTATATTTTTGTAAAATTTAATATAACCAATTTTATATTAAGACCCGACGCCGCGAAAAACTCATCCTTGATATGGCCGCGACTTTTTCAATTTTTATTACTGATTTAACAACTGACTACTTTTACGCTTTCTATTGTAGTTAATATGCATCGTTGGTACAGTACATGAGGGTAATGGATCACAAAGACGACAAACATGGCATGTTCTTTTCTTTCGTCTTTTATGTTCACCACATAATCTGCCAGCTACTATTGTTTCCATGTTTCCTGGTATCCGATTGAAAATCTGAATGTTGTGTTGAAATCAACTCAACCAATGTTGCTAAACAGTTTACTAATAATTACTATTGCGCTTTTTTGATTATATGTTTCATAATTTTTGTTCGGCCAAATTTTTAGTAAAATATACTACTTTTTCGCGGCCGAGGGATCATAAAAATTCTGGCTAACAGTGTAAAGGAAAGAAACAGAAACTCGTAGTTGAAACAATAAAGCAAAAATAAAAAGACGACAAGGACTGAATGAAAAGTAAAAAAAAAAAAAAGGTTACCTGATGGGACAGCGGTAAGTCTACGAATTTATAATGCTAAAATGAGGGGTTCTATTCCCCTCGGTAGATACAGCAGATAGCCCGAAGTGTCTATATGAAAACACACACACAGTTAAAAAAAAAGGAATATCATAAAAATATACACATATATATATATATTAATACCAATAAGTGTTTGTCAGAATTTGAAAGTACAATTCACTAAAAGAAACATATTTAAATTTCTATTTTGTATAATTCTACGAAATCGCCCCCTCCTCCTGGATTTAATGTAAACGAAAAGGAGGAGAATTTTTGTGAAGGATAAGAACTGCAAAAGAAAGGTGTTATCACTGCTAATCTCACTGGAGGCTTATGCGGGGAAAATTACATATCTAATTAAGAAAAACAACCGGGGGTGTCTAAACGTTTGCTTCCGTATTTTCTCTTTGTTATAGTTCGTATAAACATATTGATTTTGTTTAGGGGGTTACCGTTGTTACTAAATTTTACAGCTTGGCACTTTATACTTTCGCACAACCCCAAGTAATAAATAAATATACAAAATACTTAAAATAACAGTTTTTAGGGATACCTCCTATATGGGGGGGTATAACTTATTGTGAACCCATTTATTTATTTACTTTATAATTGAATACGAATAAACTTTCTCATGTACGTTTAATAAAGCTACATGCAGACAAACTTCGTGTTGAGAAGACTTGTGTGTTAAAGAACTGTGCTAATTGTAGCTTAAAACTCTCAGGGTTTATGCCTAGAATAAACGTGTAAAAATGAAAGCATTCAAAACTTAAGAAAGCAAGAACAAAGAGAGGCTCAGTTCATGTCATATTTAAAGCTAGTAAGTTGTAAAATTCTATAGTAAGCCTTTTTCAAAAAGAAAAAAAGATGTTCAGAAATTAGTAGACTTTATAGACTTTCAGAATATTGATATGGTCTAACCCCCGAATACGTATCCTGAAACAGGATGCAGATCTATTTTGGTCGTGTAAGCACAGAGAAAAAGCAGATTTTACGTGAAGGAATTTAAGGAGGGTTTATTTGTTGTCAAGCGGAAAGCTACATAATGGGATATATGTGCTCTACTCACCATGACTTGATGTATCTAACCCTGATTTTAGTGTTATTTTTCCTCAGGAAGGACCCAGTGTCCTGCTTTTAAAAGTACTTTAGATTGTTCTTTGTCTAAATTAAATTATTAAGAATCAGAGACAGATTTGTAATAATTATTTTATTTAGCTTTAGCTTTACAATAGTTACGAACATAACTCTAGTTGTTTTTTAAAAATTTATAACCCTATTAAAATTCTGGAAGTTTCATGAATTGGAATATAACTGTTCGAAAATAAAAAAAAGAAATGTAAATGTTCCCATGACAAAATCACTTCTATAATAAGATAATAAAAAATACGAATGTTGATAGAAATCATTTTATAATACCATAACATGTTGAATGTTGATAATAATCATTTTATAACATCATGACATGTTGAATTTTAATTTTAAAAGAAAAAAAAGTATTAATATTAAATCATTTGAAAAAAATGGCTTTGAACAACAATTTTAACTATTCACACACTGATTTTTCTGGTTTACGTACCAATTTATTTAGACGTATGTATACTTTTGTACTTCAGTCACATGACAACAGTGGGGAGTAAAACATCACAATATGCCACTTGCAACCATCACAATATACAAACATTAGAGAATAGCCACAGCTATTGATCACACATTAGTTTAGGAATTACTTCATGATGAGCTAGAGACAGTAATTTTTTTCATACTGATGAACATACTCTAGCACAGTGTTTCTCAACCTTTTTCTGCTCATGGCTCCCTTTTGAGTTTGATTTATCTCTGTGGCCCTACCCTCGTAGACGCTGTTACTTGTGAAAAAAAGTTACTTTATTTCCACACTGTTGATTTATAATATATTTATAATATTATTTTTACAATATTGTTGTATTTATTTTTAAATATTTTGTTTATAACATACTGTTTACTTATACAAGTAAAAAATATTATGTTAATCATTGATATTTTATTCAGTGTGATCCTTGTTCCTGATGAACACTTGAAAGTTTTTGAATGTCAGTGTGGTCAGTGATAAGTGAAGATCACCTCTCTTCACAACATCAAGGCAATTACGTATTTTTGATAGCAAATAAGTCACCCGACTAAAACCAGATTCAACCAGATAAGATGTGAGAAAAGTGATGAAATACAACTTTGCCTTCGCCCAGAGCTGTGGAAATTTATTAGCTATTTCATTACCTATCCAGAAATAATGTTTGTCCCGTTTGAATCTAGCTTGGACTGTTATATCACTCTGCTGCTCTTGAGAATCAGTCGAAAACATTCACAGATACCAGACAAACATTTTGATTGTTACTTGAGTACTAGTCGCGTCTGGTAACTTCACTTCTGATCCGTGGGGGATACGGAGAGAAGAGAACCTTTGATTCAATTTAAAATTTTAAATATTTTATTCGGGCAGTGAATTTTCGGTGGCCCACTTAGAATTTACTGTGCCCCTCTAATTTTCGGTCATTCACGTGTGGCCTCTGGGGGGCCATATGGCCCACGTTGAGAGCCACTGCTCTAGCAAATCACTAAATATAAGGATTTTGTTTTGTTTGTGCTTCACAAGAGAAGCTAGCTTAAAAAGATGCGCGTACGCACATGGATGAGATGAGTAATATCCAGGTGCACATCCTCAGGGTCGAATTAGTATGGGTGCAAAATTTCAGGTTTCTAGGTTCGTTCCCCTTGGAGGTATGGCGGTAACACACATAGACACGTGCGTGCGCACGCGCATACATGCACTCACTCACGTGCATTTCTGTCTGTCTGTGATTTCTATTTGTAATATAAGGAACCAATTATTTTCTGTGTGGTTTTTCGCTAGCTTGCTTCATTAAAAAGATGCGCACGCACCTGCACGTGGATAAGTAATAATACCCAGGTGCATACTTACAGGGTCCAATTAGTATGGGTGCAAAATTTCAGGTTTCTAGGTTCTTTTCTTTTGGAGCTATGGAGGT
>NW_013666164.1:4714-6328 GCF_000517525.1 Limulus polyphemus | reverse complement strand
TAGGTTCGTTCGCCTTGGAGGTATGGCGGTAACACACATAGACACGTGCGTGCGCACGCGTATGCACGCACTCACTCACGTGCATTTCTGTCTGTATGTGATTTCTATTTGTAATATAAGGAACCAATTATTTTCTGTGTGGTTTTTCGCTAGCTTGCTTCATTAAAAAGGCGCGCACGCACCTGCACGTGGATAAGTAATAATACCCAGGTGCATGCTTACAGGGTCCAATTAGTATGGGTGCAAAATTTCAGGTTTCTAGGTTCTTTTCTTTTGGAGCTATGGAGGTCACATTTCTTTTCTATGTGGTTTCTCGCATAAAAAGATGTGCACGCACATGCGCGTACGCACGTAGATAAGTAATACTACCCAGTTGCACATCCTCAGGGTCCACTTAGTATGTTTGCCAAATTTCAGGTTTCCAGGTTTTTTCCTCTTGGAGCTATGGTTGTCATACATATACAGACACGAACGTGCACGAAGGCGCGCATGCACATACATATTTGTCTGTCTGTGATTTCTATTTGTAATATAAGGAACAACTTGTTTTCTATGTGGTTTTTCGCTAGCTTGCCTCATTAAAAATATGCGCTCATGCATGGATAAGTAATATCACCCAGGTACACACCCTCAGGGTCCACTTAGTATGTGTGCAAAGTTTCATGTTTTGAGGTTCTTTTCCCTTGGAGCTATGGGGTCACACACACACAAACTAACAGACACGCTCTTTTATTATTATAGAAGGTATTTGTTTTTATGGTTTATACTGCCTTAAAACTGAAATATCAACCAAGAACAACGTAATCACGTTTTAGTTACTTTACAAAAAGGTTTTGAGATAATTTATTCACCTTATTACTATTAGCTTAATGTTTACTTCAGTCTAGTACTTATTCCAATGATATGGATTACTTACAACTTGGGTATAGTTGACATTGATTGGATTATATAACATGCAACAACAACAACAGTCGTACATATATAGTAGTTTCTATTAAAATGTTCATTTGTTTATTCACCTAGGAGTTGAAAACAAGAAATCTGCTTTCTTTGAATTTTATCTATAGTGAGTAACAAATCGTAATTAATTTCATCTGTAACGAAAGAATTGTGCTTGTAGTCATCGTGGGTAGTTATAAACTCTCGAATCCAGCGTGAAGCGATCATCAGTTTTCCTATATAAACAATAAGTAGGCGAAAAAATTTTATACACTTCACTTCGACAATTTGTGAAGTTCAATTGAAAGGCGCAATGAATACTGAGAAATGAAATAAACTAAAAATTAGTTATTCACTAAATACGGCCAAATTGTTTGTAAATAAAAATATTTTAATCTCAGCTTTCCTTTGATAAAAAAAATATGGATTAATCATTTAGTATTAGAAAAAAAGAAGAAAAGAAATATTATTTGTATTCAAAGATGCCTTGCTTTTTAACTCAAATTACTTATGATAGCCATAACAACAACGTATTAAAGCTGCGGGAAATATAATGTGACCCTCTAGATGCCAATAGTAATCAACTCCATTTATGGAAGATAAAGACGAACAAAAAGTGATAAAACTTTGACATTCACAAGTTTAAGTGTAAGTAAATCAAACTTGGCTCTTCTA
>NW_013666164.1:1407-3991 GCF_000517525.1 Limulus polyphemus | reverse complement strand
AAGTGAATCACACACAGAACACTAGTGCGATAGTAATAGAGAAGATAGTTCGGCTTGTCAACTGAAATTGTAAAGTAACTGAATAGGCCTAAGTGGACTTTTGACAACATGAATAGAACTATATATATAATGTTTATGATATGCTATAATCTCTATGGTGTGAATAATATATTGTACATACGCTTAACTTTTTCCGAATATAAATGTTATTTTGAAAACAAGTGAAGTGAAATGCGTGCTGTTCATTTATCGTTGAATTTATCGCTAACAAGTCACAGACACCTACAGCCCAACAACAACACAATATATATTTATACTATTAAGAAGTATAAGTAAAAGCCTTTTGACAATTGGCAAATAATATATCTTAAATTCTGATAATTGGCGAGTCACAGCCAGGATTATAGTATGATAAACGTCGATAGAAGAAAATGTGAACGACGGCGGAAATAAGTAAGCCTATCTATGTACGCACAACTGTAGTAGTAACGAAAATAGTGTAGAGATTAAGATTACTCTATACAACCATGACAGGTGATTTTGATAAATGGGTAGAAAGAGGTTCTCAACTTGGGGGGGGGGGATCTACAGTGAACTACGAGAGTTTGTTAAACAACAACAAGAAATAGAGAGAGAAGAACAGCAACAGTAAAGAAATGATGGGAAAGAAGAAAAAGAAAGAGAATGACTAAAAGAAAAAAGGAAAGATAAGAAAATGAGAGAAAGGAGAGGCTAGAAATAGAGAGAATACAAGCACGAACTGAGATAGCAAAACTCACCCAACTGAATGAAGAAGGCCTAAGAATGACAATGGAGTCATAGCTAACCGACCTAAGCTGCCCAACTTTGATTAACATAAAGATGACATGAATGCTTTCCTGGAGAGATATGAAAGATTCGCCCTAAGTCGTAACTAGGACAAAGGCGACTGGGCAGTCTGTCTCAGCCCACTTCTCACAGGAAAAGGCCTACAAGTATATGCAGACATGACGTCAGAAGATGCCATAGATTATGACAAATTAAAAGTACCTTTACTAAAACGATATGAATTAACTGAAGACGGTTTTCGTTGGAAGCTCAGAGGGGTCAAACCCGACACTGGAGAAACTGTATTTCAGTTTGTGGCATGTCTGCTGCGATATTTCACCAGATGGACTGACATGGCCATGTGTAAAAACAGTTTTCAGGGATGGGCAGACCTATTAGTACGTGAACAATTCATTACCACATGTTCAACTGACATGTCACTGTTTCTAAAGGAAAGACCACCAAAAGACGTAGACGAGATGATCAAGCGGGTAGAACAGTATATGGAAGCCCATGGAGGTAGTATAACTGACAAGTCCAAGAATGTTCAGCTAAGTTTGAAACCAGTAAGCAGGATTTTACCAAAGGTGACAGGAGGTTAATAGACAGAAGGGGGAAGAGGTGCTATGTTTGTTATAAAATGGGACACATTGCAAAGCTCATTACCAGCAAACAACATCAGAAACCTCAACATAAAGCAGCTGGAGCTATTTACAAAGACAGTGCTGGTAAGAAACAAGAAAAGAGTGACTGGCACCATGGATGCTGCTGCCAGAAGAAAGAGAATCAAGACTACTTGTCAAGTTCAATACAAGAAAACATGATCGACCAACTTTGGGACATTGCTTGGGAGACAGTCGAGCACAAAACAAAATGAATGAGATCAGTGCATGGCTAATGGTCGGCTCAAGTTAGCAAACAGATCAACAGGGTCAATAGTTATGGGAGCATGTGACAAATATCAAGAGGTCCCAACAAATCATATTATATCAATACGTGAAGGCTATGTTGGGGACAAGAAAGTAAACATTTTACGAGACACTGGGGGCAGTAGTGCAGCAGTGAGAACCAGTCTAGTATCAGATGACAGGCAAGGTATGTCTGTGTGTGCTAATTAATGGGTCAATGAGAAAGTTTCCCCATAGCAAAAATAAAAGTGGGTACTCCATATTATGTAGAAGACCTTGAGGCCATGTGTATCAAGGAACCAATATACGAATTGGTGATAGGAAATATACCAGGTAGTAGAAATTTGGATGAACTAGACAGAAAGAAGATTGATTAAGAATCTGCTGTCACCACCAGAGCTCAAGAAAAGAAGAGCAAACAAGACATCAAGCCCCTGCAAGTGTCAAAAGGTGACATCACGATTTTAGGTTTGTAGGAACTGAAGGAAGCACAGAAGAAAGACCATTCACTGCAGAAACGTTGGGACATTGCTTGGGAGAAAGTCGAGCACAAAACAAAGGGAAAGGATTCTTATAGAATAGAGGACCAGAAGGGAGTTCTATACCGAATCTATCAAGGAGGTTATGCTGAGGAAGTTAAACAGATCATGGTACCAACAAAATACTGGACTAAAGTGATTAAGTTTGCTCATGAATCAATTGTGGAAGGACACCTAGGAACAAAGAAAATGGAAGATAGAATCATCAGTAACTTCTACTGGCCGGGAGTTATCAGAGATGTGAATAGATTCTGCAGGTTATGTGACATCTGCCAAAGGACAATACCTAGAGGGTAGGTAGCCAAAGTGCCAGTTGGGGGGGGGGTTGTC
>NW_013666164.1:0-1380 GCF_000517525.1 Limulus polyphemus | reverse complement strand
CTAGAGGGTAGGTAGCCAAAGTGCCATTGGGGGGGGGGGTGGTCTCTCATAGAAGAGCCATTCCGCAGAGTAGCTGTGGACTTGATCGGGCTACCAGCACCTGTGTCTGACAAGGGCTACCAGTATGTGCTGGCAGTAGTCGACTATGCGACACATTATCCGGAAGCAATAGCACTGGCAAAGATAGAGACAGAGAGAGAGAGAGTAGCAGAAGCCCTCATGGAGATATTTTACAGAGTATGCTTTCCGAGAGAAATCCTGAGTGATAGAGGGACCCAGTTTACTTCAGAACTTATGCAGGAAGTGTGCAGACTCATCAGAACTCGGCAAATCTTTACCACCCCGTACAATCCTAAATGTAATAGACTTCGTGAGAGAGTCAATGGAGTTTTAAAGAGCATGCTAAAGAAGATGTGCCAAGACAGACCACATGACTGGGACAGGTACTTGCAGGCAGTATTATTCGCTTATCGAGAAGTCCCACAGCAAATACAGGATTTTAACCTTTTGAGTCACTGTATGGAAGAACAGTATGAGGTCTGATGCAAATATTGAAAGAGCTATTGACGGAGAAGAAGAGACAGAAGAAATGAACAAATACCAGTATGTGTTAGACCTAAGAAACTGACTGGAGGAGACCTGTCAGAAGCATTTTTATAACAAGAAGGCCAAGGATTGACGTTTCAAGGATGGACAAAAGGTCTTAGTTCTGCTGCCCACAGACCACAACAAACTCACTCTGCAATTGAAAGGACCTTTTGAAGTACAGGAAGTACTTAACAGAATGGACTACAATGTGAATGTGAACGGGAAGACCAAGATATATCAAGCCAATCTGTTGAAGAAGTATTTTGGGAGAGATAAAGACCTAATGGGTGCAGGTATTTAAACAGTGATGGATGTTGCAGGTGTGGCCATCATAAATACAGAATTAGAAGACAGTGACTTTGTCTTAGAAGATGAGGACCTACTAGACCTAAGATCACTGGGTGGAGATGAGACATACAAATGATGTCAACATCAGCGAAGAACTGACTGGCAAACAGAAAAAAGTGTTACAAGACCTACTGTGCCAGTATGCAGATATCTTCATGGATAAACCAGGAAAGACAGAACTTGTGCAACACAAGATCGAGACCATAACCAGGGATCCAGTCAAAGTGAAGCCCAATCAGATGCCTTATGCAATGAGAGACTTTATAAAGCAAGAAGTTAAGGCAATGTTGGAAACTGGAATCATCGAGCTTTCAAATTCAGCCTACTGTTCATCAGTTGTAATCGTGGAGAAGAGGAATGGATCAAACCATTTCTGCATAGACTTCCAGAAGCTGAACCTAGTGACGAAGTTTGACTCTGAACCTATGAGCAAACCAGAGGCCA
>NW_013666163.1:534877-535959 GCF_000517525.1 Limulus polyphemus | reverse complement strand
CGTTTGGGAACAACAAAGGCCAAGTTCCAGTAACTGTTAAAAGAGAGGTTGAGCTGATTGGGTGCCATCGGGCTAAAGTCAAGCCGACTGAAAAAGTTGAGGATGATGAAGTGGAACTAAATACAGATATCAAAGCAGAACAGAAGAAAGACCAAGATTTGAAGCCTATAATTGATTTCCTAAAAGCAAGTGTTGTGCGCTCTGCTTGGGAGAAGGTGTCTAGTCTAAGCCTTGTGATAAAGCACTATTGGGCGCAATGGGAGCAGTTGAAGCCCAACTTCCCATAACCGTTTGCCAGGTCGTCACTTCTCCCATCTGCAGTTTCCCATCTCTGGAGAAGAATACCATCTTCAATGCTGTGTCAATCCCATGATAGTTTAACAGGAGGACATCTTGGAGTTAAGAAAACATTGAGTCACCTACGACACAGATTTTACTGGATAGGTATGAGACAAGATATGGAAGAATGGAAAGGGGGCCCCAGCATAAGTACGTGCTCCAATGAAGTTATATCAAGTTGGTGCACCAGTGGAAAGAGTAGCCGTCGACATTGCTGGTCCTCTGCCCCAAACTCGTGCTGGAAACAAGTACATTTGTGTGGTGATGGATTATTTCACCAAGTGGCCTGAGGCATATGCAATACCAAATCAGGAAGCTACAACTGTTGCTTCGGATATTAGTGATTTCTTCTTCAGATTTGGTATGCCATGTGAACTGCATTCAGATCAAGGCCGTAACATCGAATCAGCTGTGTTCCAAGAATGCTGCAAGTTGTTTGGCATCCGAAAGACCAGGACAACGCCACTTCACCCTCAGTCTGATGGGATGGTAGAAAAGTACAACTGGACACTGGGACAGGAATTGGCAAAGTTTTGTAATAGCCACCAAGATGACTGGGATGTCTTACTTCATCCACTGTTGATGACCTATAGGACAGCAGAGCATGAAACCACTGGATACACTCCAGCAAAGTTGATGTTTGGTCAGGAACTTCGGTTGCCAATGAATCTGTTAACAGGACGCCCACCTTATGAAGAGTTGCCTGAGAATGTGCCAGAGCTCGTGAAAGTATTATCTGAAAC
>NW_013666163.1:524018-534658 GCF_000517525.1 Limulus polyphemus | reverse complement strand
AGAATTTGTTGAATTGTAATGTTGTGTTTCTAATTCTGTACTTTTAATTAAGTTATTGTTAATTGTTATTGGTTTATTGTATGTGGCTATTGTTCGGGACGAACAATACTAAGGAGGGGCAGTGTTGCGTCAGCGAGATCACGTGACTGTTTGGACGCCACCTATTTTCTAGAAGTATCTTGTTCCTTCGTGAATGCCCTAGCAGTTACTAGATATATATTTGTCTGGTATATATACATATAAGACGCTCACAACGTGAAAGTAATGTAATGTGTGTGTAGACAGTGAGTAACTGATCTGCAGTTAGAGAGTATTATTGAGCACGTTCGTTGTTATAGCGTTTGTTTTAGCGCGATTGTTGAAAATAAGTGCATCGGTAAAGTTATATTCAGAAAGAATAAACCAGTTTTATTAAGTAAGGACTTGTGTCGCTAAAATTTCATCGGAACCAAGTTACGGAAAGTTAATTAACAAACGGAGACGTAACAATATATATATATATACATATATATAAACCTAAAGATTTCAGAATAAAAATAAAAGAAATAATATACAAAGTACAGAAAATAAATAAAACAAAGCAAGATAAAAAGAAAGGAATATACTGGCATTTTCAGTTGTCGAGGTATTATAATGTGACTGTTAATCACACTGTTCAATTGTAAACAGAAAACCAAGAGTAGTTGGTGTGTGGTGTTTACTAGCTGCCTACGCTCTGGTTCATCACATCAGAATTAGCTATGTTTAATGTAGACAGCCCTCTACTAGTTTTGTGCGAAGTTCAACAAACAGTAATAATTATTTTATTTATTTTGTTTTACTTACTTTTTTTAAATCTTAAATATTATGTCTTTGTTATTTCATTCTGAAATATTTAGGTTTGCACATGGCCAGATTGTTTATCCTTTTATTATTAGTATTACTGGACATCTACCTTTCCATAATTGGCTGCAAACAGTGAATATTTAGACAGGTAGCTTAGGTTCAGGCAATTACGAGTTCAAACACCCGAACGTGGCTTTCTAGCAATTTTAATTTTGTTTATCTGTTGTAGCTTTTTATCCACATTGACTATAACTTACGAAACAGATTATCCTCAACGCATTTTGAATGCTACTATGCAATTAATTATACATCTCTTATGATTTATAGTTTTCTTTTACATTTATTTTTATTTCAGTATGTTTTGAATTTGCGTGTAGTTGGATTAAATTTTAAGAATGATATTGTTATTAGTTTCGATGTGAACGTATATATATGTTGTGAAGGCTTAAAGTTAATGAAATAATATTTAATAACGTTATTGGTTTACTTATTTTCAAAGTGTCTCTTAATTAACACCATCAGAGAATTCCTACATAGCGTAATGTAATTGCTATCTCTTTGAGCGATCAACAACCCCCTTGTGACCACAGATATCGTCAAAGATACTGCGTCTGTGATTGGTCATCCAGTAAATCAGATGCTATTACGCCATAATATCAATTTTGGTGTTGAGTTACTGAAAGTTGTTTGGTAGTGAGTACCGGTGGTATTAACATCTGAGTTAGTTTCGCCGGTTCGTATGAATTAAGTGTGTACAGAAACATCTGTAGTTTACCTTAACATATTTATTACGTATAATTGTATATAGAAAAACGATAAAAGATGATGCACGGTGGACAGAGCCTACAGGATAGATTGGTTGCTGCACGGTATGCTCTCGCTGGTCAAGGGTTAGCAAGAATTGTGTGCAAAGCAGCAACGGAAGAACCTATCGCTCCAAAGAAAAAACATTTGGATTGTAAGTGTGTATTTAAAGAAATTGGCTGCGAGTTTTGTATTGTTGTAATTATCGAATTATGATATAAGTTAAACAGTAATATTACTAATATGATATATCAGTATAATTAGCAGACTATACAATTATTTTTATGTTTTTAAATTTAATGGTTTCTGTTGTTGATGGGTTCATATGGATTATTTCGAATATTCGGTAAAAATAAAAATGCCAAGCCCAGTCAACTTGATAGTAATGAAACTTAAGTTATACAAATTAGCTTTACTAATGTTCACTCTTAAGCCTAAGTTCATAGGAACTGCTAAATAAGTAATAGCAATACTACTACTACTAGAAATAGTAGTAATACTAATACAATTTCATTTATTTGTTGACTTCTCTTGTACATAAGGCACATTCTTTATCTCTAGTACTTAGTTGAAACACAAATTTAATATTTACAGAGATGAACTAATTTACTGGTTGCTTGACAGTAATGGATAAACTAACAAATCAAGGAGTGGCATTTACATGATTTAGGGTGCTTGATTCGCAGTGTGAGTAGCAGGATTGAAACCTGTTGCTGAACATGATTATTCTTTTAGCTGTAGAGGTGTTATAAGATGACTGTAGATCACATTATTCACTTGTAAAGAGAGGTTGGTGATGTTGACTAGCTGCCTTCTTTCTAGTCTATCACTTTGAAATTATGGACAGTTAATAGAGATAGCCCTTGAGTAGCTTCAAGAAACAAACAAACAATAACTCAGTAGTAAATCATACACTCGAACAGCTTTACAAAATCACTTAATCATCAACTAAGGTAACTCACTTTTTATCTATCTCAAATCATTTCCTTAATTTTCAAGAAGGTTTAAATCGTGCTCATTGACATCAAAACTTTCTCTGGACAAACAATAATAGAATAATTTAAATTAAAAAGATATCCTAGAACACTGTATTGTGAAGTTCCTTGAATGATTCTGTTACACAATAATCTATGATAATTAACTTAAACTTCCATAATTAACAATAAAGTAACTTGACTGATAACATTAATAGTCATAAACATAGACATTATAATCATTAATTAAGTATGTGAAACAAAGTACAGTTAAACTTATGGTTAAAAAACTTTTTTCATTGTATTTTAATTAATAATAATTTTTTTTTCATAAGTTATTGTACAAACATGGGATGACAACTTGTCCTTTATTGTAAATTACTATTATGTCACTGAAGGAGTTCTTATCTGAGTAGAAGGTCAAGAGAATTTACTTGTGGCTTCATTATTGCTGATATTCTGGAAGTAGCCTTGACAGTAACCTTTGGTTCAGCAGGTTTAATTACATCTGATAAATTCTTCTTTGAAGCTAACCATCAAGGGGCTTCCAAAAACAATCATTATGGCTGACATTTGGCTTAGACCACCTGTTATTATGTATTTTACTCTGTTTAGGTTGGTTGTCTGTATTATCATTGGCTTCTAACTTTGTCCCTGAAAGTCCAACCTCTGGTGCTGTAACTTTCGTCTAGTGTAAGTGTATTTAAAATGAGTCTAACTTGCATGTGTTTCTGTATGAAGTCAATTGCCAATATGTACTTTTCCTAAATGTCAGTTATCCACACATCATGTCATGAAGTGAAGCTTTCCATGATGAGAGTGACTTCCATCTTCCCTTTATTCTCCTGAAGAATAATAGTCAACTATTCAAAAGTGATTGAGATTTGGGTCTCATTTTGAAAATATTCCATTTTCCTTGTTGCTGTTCACATCAATTCATCTTCTTGCTTCATCTCTGAAGGCAATTTCTCAGCTTTCATTACCAGATCAAGTTGAAAAATGATAGCTGTAAAACAAGTGTTAATCAAAATGTTGCAAAACTTCTCATTTAGCAATCCATTAGCTCCTGGCTTGGTTTCTTTAGTGTTCTGTTTATTTCACTAGGAGCAAATGGAGTATTTTCAGGATACCAACTCCTTGGTTTACTATCAGAAGTTAATTCAACACAGTATTGGATATAATGTCTATATTTGTAGCAGATCCATTTTTATGTTACTCTTTGGAAGCAATTTTTGTTTCTTTCTGACTTTTATCTGCAGTTCCTGAAAGTGTATTCTTTTAAGTTGTAATTGAAATGTCCATTGTCATGAAGGTTACTTCTTCCATTCAGAGTAAACAATTGTCCAATTAATCCTTTGAGTTCTTCTAGAGTTTCATTAGAGAAAGTTATTTCCTTATTATTGTACCTGATGATACCATAATTCCTTTATGGTGCTTTTATCATTTACCTGCAACATATTACTCTAAAGATATACCATACTTTGCTTTGTCTTAGTCTGTGTGTCTTCATCCACTATGTTTTCTTTGAATTAGTCATGTACCAATGAATCCATCTTTTCATGTAGTACATCTATATAAGATAACTGGGCATATCTTTCCACATCTTCTGCAAGTTCAGTTATAATCTCATCTTTTTTTTTCTTCTTATTTTGCACCTAAAGTTTGTTTAAAAACTTTCTGCTGATGTAAAACTCCACTAATGCCTGTTAGTGCTTACAGTTTTCATTGGGAAGGTTGTTTGATGTAGTTAAAGCTGGTACTTTTATAGGTGCAGCAAGATGAATAACTTGCTGTTTACTATTCCAGCCATTTACTTTGGAAGTTATTTTAAACTGTACTTATATCTTTCCATCATATATGTTGGTTTCTCAACTGGAGATGTTGAACTTGCCTACTAAGTTGATGATGAAGTGATGTAACTAAAGTATTCTAGGAAGGTTCTGCTATCCCAGATGGTAAAATAGTAGTGGTAACAAGTATAGATTAGATAAATATCCTGTTCCATATTGCAAAGGTAATGTTTTATTTTTTTAATGTTGAAGTTCATGAGTGGATGGAGAAAAAAGTATGATTAGTTTGATCCTTGCATTATCCTGGGCATCAATGTTCTTATAAATCCATTGCTCTTGTTGTTATAATCCCTCTATTCTTCACTGATGTTCTTTTTTTACTTTGTTGATGTTATAAACCTTCTGTATGTCTGTGGCTTTTTAGTCTTTAGTCTCTACATTTTTTTGTTGCGTTTTTGATGAAATTGGTTTTTATTAGCAATTCTTCTATAAATCTTATGCCATGTTTTTGTACTTCCTATTTTATAATCTTCCTCTTTGTTTTTGATCTTCTTTTAATCATCAGTTTCTATCATCTTGGTCTTCTTTTAATTTGCCCTTTTTTTTTCTCTTGATCATCCTTCCACTGTTTCATTACTCCCAGCAAGTTTTCTATATCTTTTTGAGCATTTGGTGTCATTTTGAAATTGGGTCTTGATTTTATTTTCTTTTTACTTAAATAATTCATCTTCTGACATCATTATTGGGTGGATTCTTTTGGGATATTAAGTAAAAATGATGGAAAGTCCTATTAACTAAGTGATAAAAAATTTTATTTATTAAACTTCAAATTTTATATGTTAGCTTTATTAATTTTCACTTGTAGTTCCAAGTTTAGTGTTGATGCTGATACAACAGTTTTTCTAATGTCTCGTACATATAGCACTTTTTTGTATCTCAAGGTATTTTGTTGAAACACGATCTCATTGTTCACAAAACTGAACTGACAAACTGCCTGACAGGACAGACAACAGACTAATAAGTGTGCTAACTTATTCAATCATCTACTGTAACACTTGCAAATTACCTCCTCTCACATAAATAGCTATTCTCTTTCAATGCTGCCCTCTATATGCAGAATAAACAAATTATGCATGCCGCAAGCCTTCTGCCTCTCCTCCATTGGAAATGACTCATTTCAATGTGTGTCTTGTGCAAACCATCATGCGACAACACTCCACCAATGAGATTGCCCCCCCCCCCCCACACACACATTCATTACACACATGACTCCCTCTATTCAGTTTTATAAGACTATCATTTGGCAGTACTCGTGTTCTAACGTTTAGTTTGTGCTCTCTTCAAGTGTTTTATTTTAATATTTTTCCGTATCTTTGTATTAATTTATTTCAACAAGTTTACTCTTTATTATACAATATTTGACATTTTTAACTTGTTGTGTTATTTTAAAGTGGAATTATTTTATATTTCTACCTGGTTATGGAAGTTATTACTTCATTACAAAAATTTTTTATTGTTTTTGCCAACACAGTTGTGTTTGGTTATTCATCTTGCATTATGAATTTTCCGTTACCACTTTGGAGGTTATCTGTTCTATGATTAGCACTTTATACAGGCTTCAGGTCACTGTACTCTCTGGGAAGATTTTCAGCTTTGTGTCTCACCTCAAGTTTGGGGGTCCACACATTTGCACTACAGTTTGCCAACTTTGAAAAGATAAAATGTTATACTGTTATGGTTTTTGTAAACTTTTATTGTTAATATTATTATCTGTCGTTATTTGGGTTCCATAACATGTTTCATTAGATTGGTTCCTACTCATAGTCAAGTTTAGGTTAGCCATTAGTCCAAGTTGTATTTATCTACTATGCCATTCATTTAGGCTTAACATGGTCTTTGTTATTTTAGGATTACCCGGGATTCATCTTACTGGTATATCTACCAGTAATTTCAATATATTGTTTTTCTTCCTATTCACTTGGTTTGTGTGGAACTCTTGAGCTGGGGTCCATACAAACTTATCCCACTATTTTACATATTTATTGTTTGGTTGAATATTTCTTGTAGTGCTTAAGTGATATTCTTTGTTATGTATTGTTCAATTAGGTTTTTTAAATGTTTATTTTTGGTTTACCTGTAGTTCTACTTCTGGGATAATCATTAATTAGGCTAAATATCTTTTTCGATTAGGCTTAATAAGTGTGTTATTTTTGGTTCTTTTTACGGGTTTATTGATACTTAAGTTGTTTATCTTTTCTTCAACACAGAACATCACATCCATCTGTTTTATTTCACTGTTTCTTACCATTAATTTCATTAAATTTATACTTGTGTGTTGTGGGTCACAATGGAGGTACTTGGGATTGTTACAGTTCTTTCCCTTCTTCCCTCCCTTGATGCATCTTATTCCGAGGATGTTATTGTGCCTGGGTTGGTTCTGGTAAGTTTCACTGTTGAGGGAGTTGATTTTTCTATGGTAGACATCTTTTCAATACTGGATGTCGGGTTCCTGGATCGATATATCATTTTCTATTCTGTTCTGGAGTCAGGGGTGGGTGGGTGGGTGAGATCTCCTTCAGTCTCTTGAACTTGAGATAAAGACAGTATGATCCTCATCCTACCCCCACATGAATGCCGGTTACCATCGGCATTGGTTTTGGATGTAGTTGACTTGCTGAGTGCGGTCCATCAGACCTTATCCACTCTACACCTGGAGACACTTCCATTGTTTTTTTTAACACACGCTTGGATGTGCTCCTCTGTTTTTCTGCCCATATGTACCACACCTTTCTCCGATGGGCAAGGAGTTACCTGGTTCAGACGTGGTGCGGTCTCCCACATCAGATCTTCAGATCTGACTCTCTTGTCTCAAGGTGTGCCCTTCAGACACTTTTGAAGGATGCTTTTTTTCTTCCCTCACACTGGTCTCTCTACCTATCCAATGTGGGATTCTAGCTATTTATGGAAGCGGAGGTAATACACCGTATCGGAAGTTATTTTCCTATACTCCGCTCATATTTCCCACTCTTCCTCCCCACTGAAAACTAGTGCTTCCCTTGTCTGCCAAAACTCTAAGTGATAGTCTGATAGAATTTAATAGAGGGAGTCACATGTGTAATGAGTTTGTGGCACTCTCATTGGTGGAGGGTTGTTGCATGATGATTTGTATGCATCATTTCCAATGGAGAGGAAGCAGAAGGCTTGTGGCATGTGTAAATATAGAAAAGCTGTTTATGTGATAGGAGGTAAGTACCTATTGGAAATACATTTTAAGTATAGGAATATTATAACATCAGTCATTCATTGACTTGTGTAACTCTTTCTGTATATCTCAAAATCATTTTCTAAACATTCAAGAAGGCTGTAGTCATTAGGTTACGCCACCTAACACATGATGTCAAAACTTCTCTGGACATAGTTATACAAGTTTATAAATTGAAAAACATAAAGTTATTCTTTACTTATTTAATTATTAATTAAAGTATATACTTATTAAACCTAGTATTAGTGTTACTACTTAATACTAATATTGATATAATAGAATTATATCTCACTTTTTTTCACGGTAAGGAATCATTTTCAGTAAGTTCTGAAATAATATTTATGAGAGATACATAGTTATGTTCTCACAATAAAGACTGACAAAGTTAAAATAAATGTAGGTTATAATGTAGCGCTGTCATGAATTTTTGAAGAAGAAAGTATCTAGTTATCAATCGAACCTGCTATTTCTGTTGCACAAGACTATATTGAGCCACAGGGCTTGTGGTGTAATTCTATATTCCCACTGAAAAAAAACAATTCATTTAAGAAAAAATTGTAAAAGCTGTGTAAGTCAAGGTATTTTTCAGTCAGACAACTATCAGATAGATTGAAAAGATTTACCTTTAACATTTAGATATGTAGTCATAGTTCAAGAACCAGTAATTAGCTTGAATTTCTTTGTTAGTTTAGCTGACTGTACTAAAAAGTATGGCCTGCACATTATGTAGGCAGACTTGCATTTTAATAATATGTGAGCTGTTTGAATAGAATAAGATATAAAAATCGGATAACTGAAACAAAATAAATAAATAATTTGTAATTGAGTTTGATATCTTAGTATAGCATAGAGTTAATAAAATAAACTTCTTTGATAGTGTAAGTATTGAAATGTAATATAATGTGATAAACCTTGTTATCAAATTACCTCAAAACGTTTATCAATTTTATTAGATAATTAATTCCATTAGAGAGCTAGTATAAATCTTGGCTTTCAGAGGTTTTATTAATAATAATAAAGTTTATGATGGGAAAAATTATCAACCAGTTTGTATGCAATACTCATGTAGCTTGTTGATACTGTGGATATTTATGACCATTTCATATTTTTGTTATTATATCAAATGATTAGCAATAAAAATGGTATTTAATTTATTTTAATAATGTCTTAAAACCTTGCTCAAAACATTGAATGCACTATTTTATTTATTCATCATGGTTATTGCTGGTCTTTTAATTAACAAAATTGGCCTCTGGAGGTGTGATAAACATCTCATTAAACTGCTGCAACTTTCACCCACTGCATGTTTGAGTTTTCTTGTTGTGGGTTCACTTAACTGATATTAATTTTTGGAGTAATTATGGTTTAACACTTGTTTTGGCAATCATAATTACTGGTATCACCATCATGGTTTGTTATCTAAATATGCTACTGATTATTCATTCGACCAATCAAGTAGGTCATAATGTCAAGCTAGTTAGTGTAACTGACCAATAAGAGTACATTTTGTAAAAAGAATGTTGAGTGGCCAGGAAGCGTGAACTGTGTTTTTCTGTAAAAATTTGAAAAAATGAAATTTTTTTTTTTTTTACTATAAACATTAAAGGTGTAAATATGAAATGATAGAAAAAAAAAGAAGTAAAATTTGGTTAATGGAAACAATAAAATTATACCATTTTGTCTTCTAGAAAAAGAGCATTGAACTTAAAAATAGAAATGAATACAGACTTACCATTCCGAGTGAAGCCCCTAGAAGATCGTGTTTTTTAACATCTAGGGAGGGGAAAAGATTATACAGAGAAATAATTTTGTTTTGTTTAAGAACAAGATTGTATCTGAATATAGGCTTTAAGAATTTTAAACTAATCTCAAAAATTCAAGTAGTTACAAGAAGTTAAATATGATCCTAACAGGACGTTTGTTCTTAAGCTTTAATCATTCTGAACAACTCGAACAGATTGTCTTTACTAGTTCTATGATGAAAGGAGACAGTTAGGTGCCTAACCTAACATCAGTATTTATCTTCTAAACCAGGACATTCTACGTGTATGTGTAGTCTTTCTTCTATGCTCTTCCAGCAAATTAGTATAATTTCTCTTTTAACAAGATCAAACTTGAATACAATCTATATTTAGTAAAAGAGGACTGTCAGTAGTTTCATAAGAATGAAGAACAGTTTTATTAATAAAAGGAAAGTACCTTGAATCATGATCTATGGCTGTAACTACATGTACCTTGCAATCCACAACATATCATTTAAATGTTTTGGAAAAATTGTGTTTCTAGCAAAAATGCTAAAGTAACTACCAGTATTCATGTAGTGCAATCTTGTGTGATCAGTTTAAGAAGATTGTGTTTTAGTGAGAGGCTTTATGCATTATATAGCTAACATTATTTAGGGTTTTAGTAGAAATGGGCACTTCTGAAGAGTTTAAAGGGGAATTGATAGTTTCCTAAAAAATAAAAGATGGGTTTAAATTTAGACTTTTCTGAAAGGTGGGTGTGCAAGATCAACTTTGAAATGGTCCCTTGTAGTCCTTATGTTATCTTTAGAGGTGGATCTAATAACTTTGTTTTAGACTAGCTGAGTTCAACATGTAGAGCACCTTTATTTCACTGTACTATTGTACATGCATAAACTATTGAATATACTCTCAAACTAAGTGAAAATATCCCCAACATGTCTACAGCTTTAGTGCTTGATATTTTAATGCAGACATGAATGATGCCAAAATGTAGCATTAGCTACTTTTCTGTATGATAGTATCTGATCAAAATACTTGACATTTTGCATGTTAAAAGCAAACATGATAGAATAAAGGGGTCATCCATATAAAGATGTGATGTATATAAAAAAGAGTGAAGTTATATAAAAAGGGGCAAACCCTGTAAAAATGAGAAAGTTAATAATAATAAAAATTGGGGGAAAGTTGGGATTTGTTTTATATTTTTAACTGCGAATGAGTGGCACAGAATGGATTCAAG
>NW_013666163.1:519515-523644 GCF_000517525.1 Limulus polyphemus | reverse complement strand
ATATGTACAAGTACAAACTTTTAGCTCATAGTTCCATCATCTCTTGACTGATTTGAGATCCAATTACAGTTTTTGACTCAGGAGGTCAAACCCTTTTGATGTATTTGACCATGCTTAAGGTCTCATGGATAAATTTATTCTAATCCTGCCTAAAAGAATTTCAGTTTGAGAGTAGGCTGGTAGAGATCCTGATGAGTAATAAAATTGAATGTGGTATAGACATGCTCCATACTTGGTATTGCTACCACACAAAAATGTAGCTAATGAAAAGGGAAACAAAGGTCTCCTAGATTAATTTAGTCTAATTCTGCCTAAAAGAATTTCAAGTGCCATGGCTATTCAGGATTTCCTCTTGTTGTTGTTGCTTGTAACATTTTTTTCATGGCTTAATTCTCCTAATTAACAAATATGAAGCTGCTTTTTGCAGTATCATGTAATTATTTAGATCTGTTTAGGAACAAGTTTAGTGGCCAGATTTGGCCAAAAGTTTAGTCTTGTATACAAAATCATGGAAGTGTTTAGATCTGTTTAGAAATAAGATTAGTGGCCAGATTTGGCCAAAAGGTTAGTCTTGTATACAGAGTCATGGAAGTGTTGCTCCTTCCTTCCATCTTGGCTTGAGTCATTATAATGCCTCTAGATTAGTAGATTAAGTTATGATAGCTTCACATATGTACATGTTAATGAAAATTCAGCTAGTGAATTACAAAATTTTATCATTTGTACTGTACATTTGGTGGTCATAGTTTGAATTATGCTATAGAAAACTAGATAAGCAATAAATAGAGCATCGGGGAAACATTACACTTTTAAAGAACTGTAACGAAATTATTTCTCTAAACATGCACACACTAGCAGCTTTGAACTATATGGTCATGATTGTGACTTTGTAAAGCTCTTGAACCATGGTTCAGGGGTACTACCTTCAAGCTTATACTGAATGTGATTACATGACTAGTATATGTAATAACTATCACACTTAGCACAGTATGTGTGCTGTTTTACACTTTTTGTTTAAATATGACAATTTAAAATTGCATACAGTATTTTACATGTGGTTATTACACAACATTAAACCCTCTGTCATATATGGTTTTCTTCTTTCTTGTACTGCACTTTAAGTAAGAAGGAATTAAAATTTACAACTAGAACTAAAAAAAAATAAAAATCAACAAATACTTTAAACAACTTAACACATCTGGATTTTCTAGGCTGTAAGTCTTTATTAATACCATGTCTAATTACATGTGTCTGTAGCATTACTTGAGCATATAATCTTACAAAGGTTTTACCAGAATAAAGTATTCCTGAGAACAAATGAACTTCATTGCTCAAAACACTTACACATGCTAATATGTATAACAGGATGAATCTATATCGTTAATACATACATATGATATATAGTACTTTCAAGACAGTTTATTCATAATGGTAATCTGTGTGTGTGTTTGTGATTCATCCAAAAGTGAGAAGACAAGTAAGCTACATGGAATATTCCTTTTTGAAGTCCTAGTTGTATTTTTTGAACAGTTTAGGTGATACATGTTGAAACATATTCTCTTGTGGTGACTAAATTTTGATATTCTTAGTTGTTCAAATGGCACCTGTTGAAATGCACTCAGAAACCTCTACCTCATGCTTGAATACTTATTAAAGTATATGCCTGTAAAGCCTACTTATGTGTGCCTGTTCAATTTAGGTCAGTGTTCTTTTGTGATGTAGTTAAATATATGATAAATATTTTAGTTCAGCTTAAGCACTTGTAATGTGATTAAGACTATGTGTATCGAATGTACTCAGCTTAAATATTCATACAAATGTAATTTGTGAGACAATTTAAATGTAGAAAGTACAAGAAAGTATATTATATGGTAGCATGCATTAGTTATTAATATGCAACTTCAAATGTATTGGAAATATTATAGATAAAGTAAGAAGTGCTGTTATGATGATGACAATGATAAAATTAGAATATAACAACAATAGTCTTCAGCATATGAACTAAAAATTGGACTATAAAATATGTTGTAGTCATCCTGACATTCCTTTGCTGTACAATGTATGGTAAATGGTATGTCTACAAGTTTGTCTGTGCATGTGAGTATATATTTACGCCTACAGTAGTAAAATGATATGCCTGTTATATGTATTGACTTACAGTTAAGTCAATGACACCTCCTCAGTAACCCAGGCCATGAAATATAAAAAATTATAAATGCATACATATAGTATGTACATGCTTACCTTACAAGAATATTTGTTGGTATTATGTATTCTGTGGTAAGTTATTCAAGTTATTATGTGTGTGTCCGTATATATATATCTTTTGGATATTTTATTTCAGAAGTAATACTGCTTAGAGACTGGCAAACATAAATGCATGTATAGGATTGAGGGTGAACAAAGTTTGTGTGTGTGCATTTCTTTCTGTCTTTTTAACAAGTAGATGTAATAACATTTTATTGGATTACATACACAAAGTTTGGTATGACCTTCTAAAAAATTCTAAAAGTTCATCATGTACATGTACTACTTGACATGTGGTACTAGGAAAACTAGTGTTTAGCAGATACATTTTCACTGTACTTACACATGATATGTAACAAACACTAGGAGGGGTGTTTCATGTAATATATAGAATGTGTTCTGTAAATATGTAATACATGCAGTTTGAAAGAGTGAATATTTGAACTCGATTAGTCAAGTACTCTATTTTGCACTTCTTAAAAAATACATGTGTAATTAGTAAATCTGAAAAACTAATAGCTTTTTTATTTATAAGGACTTGGAAAGTGATTGTACATATTAACTATGACACTATTATATATTCAGGAATATGTGCATAGTTGTAGTAGTTTACCAGAATAACACATTTATTTTCACTGTCATCATATGATTAAAAAAAAAATGCAATTCATCAGACATGTGAACTGTCTACACAAGCAGGAATAATAAATCAATGAAAACATGCTCTTGAAAATGTTTTACCAAATTAGGCAGTATCACTTCAATACTTTTCTATTTTTTTTCTTTTTAAATACATAGTCCTTAATTTTGTAATCTTTAACTGTCAGGATTTTGTTACTATGACCTGATTGGTAAAATTTGTCAGAATGGAACTTGCATCCTTTTTTCTAAGCAATTATCAAGGTTAATCATGCACTAGATAAGGTTTTAGAGACAATACTTACAGTGTGTATTTACAGAGTAGGTGTACACGATATGTTTGTGTAATAAATGTTTAACCTTGTAAAGGGCTTAAATGAATCATTGCATACATTATTTACTTTATTGCATTTTATTTCTAAAATTAGAATAGTATCAACTACTGTAACCTTAAAATTTATAATCATTATAATTATTTACTTGCATTTTATTTCATGAACGTCTTGAATTTACAGGATTCATTGAGACAAACTTCACTTCTTTCACTGTAACTTCATGATTTTAAAGGACACTGAACATTGAATCTATTTCCATGGCACTTTGAATTTGACTTCTTTTTTTATGCTGTGTTGCAACACTTGTCATGTACTCTGCTCATTGATGGGACTATTCTTTTGCAATACTGAGTGATATTCAGGTAATAGGATTTATTCCCTTTTTAGTGGACCAAATGGCTGATATATTATTACTCGTGCTTGACTTGTACATATTCCTAAGATCCATTAATCAAAAATCATTTGGTTCACATTCAAATTCCTTAGGCCTTTTTCTTAGAAGCATATAATACTGCATGTGTTTGGCTTCTTCAAAAAATTTTCCTGTCTAAACTCTCATGTCAGATCCTGTTCTCAGTAAGTTTGCTTCCATGAACATGTGAACCTTTACTTGCTTTTATGTTTACACTAACTCTGAATATCCTTCTTGAGCTTGGTCTCTTGATTGTTTTCTTTCTTACTTGTTTTGTGCATTCTCTGATTTCATACCATATCTACCATCCTCATGGCCTGCTCGAGTGTGCCGAGTTTCTGGTGTTAAGAATTTTTAGCTAAAGTTCTCTGGTTGACTAGTGCCTCTGCATTTTCACTCATTCGCAAGTGTTTAGTGTATTGTATTGTTCCATATTTGATAGAGTTTAATTATTTTGAAAGAATACAAACCTCTTTTACTAAACATTGTTTTATTT
>NW_013666163.1:517955-519231 GCF_000517525.1 Limulus polyphemus | reverse complement strand
ACACACACACACACACACACACACACACACACAATTTTTTGGGTAATTAAATAACATACTTTAACTTTAAATCTATGTAAATGTCTTGAGCAAGATTCTTTTCAGACTCTGTCAATATTTAGAATTGGTATATGTATTCAATAAAGTTACATAGTACATGTAGTAATAGGTATGAACGAAAATAGACATAGTTGGAATCATGATGTTTTTAAATAGATTATTTTTGAACACCCATAAAAATGTGGTACGTCAGTGTGTTGGTATTAGGAAACATTATCCAAGTAAGTGTAGAACATTATAGGGTGTAGAATTCATATTTCATATTGATGGAGCGACCAGGTTTTTTTGATGGATGTCCAGTCTTGCCTTTATACTTTGTCCATTGGATAAGGTGTTTTTCTTCACATTGTTTGGTCTTTTGCTAGAAAAACAGTGGGTGTATTTCTATGAAGCCATGCAAGTTCTGAAATGTAGAAGTTTAACAAAGACATGCAAATATTTGAAAATATGTACATCTGAACCTCGAATCAAATCTATATACATAAGTTACATATCTCTTTAACTCACACATGCAAATGTATTATAAGTTAATAAACAATATTACATTACTAGTGTCAGTTCAAGGATGACTATATGTGTATAGTTTACATGTAAAATGAAATGTATGCTATTCCTAAACAAGATCAGGTTCCCAGTGTTATTGTAGTGTTAAGTATGTATTTTGACTGGAAAACACCTATGGATATAGTGTTTTCAGAATAACATACATTTTGTAAAATTTAAAATAAATACTAGTTAGATTTTTCAAGTTTTCATATAATAACTTGTAATATTTTTATTTAATAACTAGCTTACTTTTGATTTCCTAGCATTTCCTGTGGAAGTTGCAGAAGAAACTAAAATCTTACGTTATTGTACTTTTTTCTGTTTTGTAGGATAGGCCCAGAAGACAAGAATATTTTTATATTATTATAGAAGGACAAACAGACTTTTCTAGCATTCTGTCGCTTAACCCTTTAACCAGGGGGTACCCCCTTTAAACACTTTTCTGCACAAGTCACAGTGTTACATTCAAAATTTAAACACCTTTACTATCAATTTAGGTGAATTAACTTAACATTATAATCTATGTTATGATTCAAAGTTTTATGTTATCTAAGTTTTAGGTCTTTTATTCCAAAAAAAAACTACTTCAAAACTTCAGATGTATTGTCACCTGACCAACAAGTTATAAAAATTCTCTACTTTGACTCTCTGTATCTTCAATAATACAGTG
>NW_013666163.1:514113-516999 GCF_000517525.1 Limulus polyphemus | reverse complement strand
ATTATGTAAATGAAATATAAAAACTATTAGATGAAGAAAAGTATTTTTATACTTGATATGAAAATCGCCTTGCACTCGATTTGTTAAGAGTTTTAATGCAAGTAACTACTATAAATAAATAGCATTTGTATTAAAAAGACATAATCAAAATAATGTCATGCTTTGTATACAAAATACTTGTAAATTTGAACAAAATCTTATGAGGTTTTTGTGAGGAATGCTCAGTTACCATGTGTTTTTTGCATAACTGCCCTTTCCCAGTCAAAGTGATACAATTTGCATCAGCCCGAGGTGAAAGGGTGAAATGAGAATTTTTTTCTTCTTCAAAATTTCCTCATCTCTTATATTAAAACTCTTTTTTTTATAAAACTTGCTTCTCAATCACATTGAGTGAGACCCAATTATTTGTTTAATGAAAATAAGATGCTTATTTATATTGATGGTATTTTGTTCTAGATTTACTGCAGTGTACAAATGAACCCAATGTCTCCATTCCACAAATGGCAAATTTTCTCATTGAGAGAACGCAGCATTCATCCTGGGTAGTTGTCTTCAAAGCATTGGTCACTGTTCATCACCTTATGTGTTATGGAAATGAGGTGGGATATGTTAGTTTAGCTTTGATTTTCAGATGTAAGAGTTTTGAAATGCAAAAAGAAATATTCTGATTCTTATCATTTTTCAACTGTATTGTTGTACTGAATTATATATAGGAAAGTATACGCAGTGTACGTAAATGAAATAGATCGCAACAGAAGATTGCATGTTGGCTGTTTTCCAAGTGTGCCTCTAATTGACAGTATTATGAGGTAATAATTACTTGTGCATTTCGAGAAAATACTTCTTATGCTACATAAGGTAAATAGTTCATAGAAATAAAAGATATGTGCCAACTGGTTGAGAGCTTGTTAATTACTTTGTTTTGTTTCAATTGTGATAATACGTGGAATTTCCAATGAACATATAAAGCTAATATCGCATACTAGTTTAATAAACTTACTGGCTCTTTTTTATGCTATTCTCTTATTAAAAAAATGGGAAACTGGCAATAAATCTAGACTAGGCATGTGATTTTTTTTTTAATAAGTGTAGTCCAAGAATTAAACACAGTCATGGTTGGCATAGTAAGAAGCAGTTTATTTTGTTAATGTGTGATATGCTGCATAGAAGGTACAGTTAACAATTTGGATGCATCCTGAAATATTTGCTCTTTTTCTTTTCACTAATACAAAGAATTGTGCTGCCAATTAGAACATAATTAAACAGTTATAATCCTTTTGTTTTCTTTAACCAACTTGTACTGTAGTTTTGCCATAAAAAGTTGTGATTTTAAAAATAATTCCAATGAATTTTCATGGGAGAAATATTTAACTAGTCATCTTGAAAACAAACTTTCAGTGTATTCATTGCTTTTCTTACTGCTAAGGTCTTATCCCTAATTATACTGCAACAGAACATGGTAAGTGAAACAATGCTGTGAATACAAGTCAACATTGGTTGACCATCAACACAACCATTCAATTTTAAGTATTCATACAATATAGAACCAATCTTAATTTATTCGCCTGTTGACCATTTATCAACATCAAGTTCCTGAAAATGTGCAATATTTAATAATTTTGTTTTACCAAGTTATAATTTCTCAAAAAGTTGTTAGAATATGCTGTTTTTTTTTGCATTTAGTGAGACTGCTGGTTAGTTTAATACACTCTTATGACAGAAATGTCATATGTTTTGTCTAGTTTGCAGTAGTTTGTCACTTTTTCTTCTTTAACATAGGGTTGTAGTCCTAGAATGTTTATATTCACTGATTATATCTTATAAGTGATATTAACCTTATGTTATACACTTTTTACATTACAGAGATTTATCCAGTACTTTGCCTCAAGTAACTGCACTTTTCAACTTAGTAATTTCATTGACAAAAGTGGGGTGCAAGGTAAAATATCTTCCATCATGATTGTATTGAAATATATAGAAGACTAAAAAAATGTAATGATTTTTGAATTTATATTTAGCTAATAACCCTTTCATTACAGGCTGGGTGGAATCCACCTGGCTCGTAACCACGAAAGTATCCATGAGAGTAATTATACTGTGATTTTTTTATAATGTATGCACATTCTTACAAAATTTTGCAAGTTATTGGTAAACATTGAGATTTTTATACACAAAATATCAGGTTTTTAGATTAAGTATTAAGATTTTTTTTAATTAAAGATTTTATCGTAAACCTTTCAGAATGGTGACTATCCAACATACAAAACAATTTTGATTTTAAGATTAAAAATACTTTATTTGATTTGAACATTTTCAAATTTCACATGCAAAATCTTTATAATCTTCAGATAATTATCAAATTTGTTTTAGAAAAAACTTTATATTTTATTTGTTATTTTCACTACTGTATTTCTGTATGGGTTGGTTTAATTCGACCTACTTCATAACCTCAATAAAAAAGAAAAAAAGAAACAAAATATAAATTATACTTTTTTCGTTCTAGTATGACTACAAATTATAACACAAATGACCTTCCAGCCATGCCTGGCTAACAACACAGAAGTTACAATGATGCAGCTCACGTGCACTCGTGTTACAGTATCCAATAATATAAAACTGGCCTTTACAAAGTGACCTGTCTTGGCTGTGTTTTAGTAGACTAGTGTTTTGTAAAATAGTCACATTTCAATTGTTATAAATTATATATGTATACATATTATTACTATTTACGAAGAAGTTCTTAAGCTTATTTTTCTAAAAACATAGAACAGTAAATAAAGAAGTAAAGTAAACAATTATCTCTTCTAATTCTGACCTTTGAACTCGGTTGCTAACCCTTTAAAAAAATATTTTTTTTTAGGTTTTATATATATATATATATATATA
>NW_013666163.1:506899-513207 GCF_000517525.1 Limulus polyphemus | reverse complement strand
AGTTCAATATAATAAACAAGATTCAATAAAATTTTGAATGCAAGTCAACAAATGTGATGACATGGCCTTTAACACGTGACCTGTTGGAATAAAATTAAACACTTGAACATGTACTATCATGTGTGAACATTACTGTATTTTTGAGTCACAATAAACCAGGTGAGGTTTTGTGTATATTTGTATTTACAACAAACAAACAAATAAAAGAAATATTTGATATAAAACAGCTCGTTCTTGGTAACATTGTATTTCATTTTTTTTATAAATAATTTCTCTTGTAGTTTCAACACCAAAACAAAGTTAGATTGTAACTAACATAATTGTGGTTTGCTATTTAATTTTATGCTAAAACAAGCGACTTCAAAAAAACTCTGAAAACCCTAAAAATGAAAGGTTTCTTAACGAAACTACTCGTAACTCTGTCAAGTTTTAAGTTTTACCTAGCTTTGAATGACATTTTATCTGAGTCAACACTATGTAACACAGCCAAAATAAACCAATATGTAATAAGTAATGAAGTGCTTTTACAGTAGATTTATTAGCATTCTTGGTCATAGTTTACAAAGCTGTAACGTTATTTACAACTTAGGACCTAAAGATAGGTATATAATGGAATGGTGATGTACCATGCATGATGTCTATCTTATAGAATTTCATTTATCTCTGTCTTCAGATAAGTAAATATGGTCATTCTGTCTTTGCACATGGAGCAAGCTAAAATTAATGTTTACAAGAACACAATTCTGTCATTCTCTTAAGCCGCCAATAAAGCAGTTTCGCTTACGACAAGTAGAAAAATAAACTGTCTATTCTATTTCAATAAATGATAGTTACTTTTCAGAACTATGCATAACATCTCCATGTTTATTATTTGATACAAGAAAGTAAACTTTACTTTCATAATGTCAAGGAGAATTAAGTTCCCATTAAGTATTAATTGAGTTATTTGCTATTAGAATTTATTTTATCATATATATTGTGCATCATAGTATACAATACAACAATGCTAGGTGACTATCAAGTGATAAATATGCATCCTCGAGAGTGACGGCATGACTTTTTGATTATTTTTCATTATTGTGCTTATGAGATAAGCTATTGGAAAGGAATGTGCTTGTTACTTGTATATTTTAGTATCAGAAATTTTATTTAAATTGGAGTTGTAAGGGTTTTGTAGCTTTTTTTTTATTATTATTATTATATATATATGTTGTAACATGGAATATAATCTAAATGAAGTGGCCTGGTCATTAGGGCACTCGGGTTGCAGGTTTGAATTCCCATCGCCAAACATGCTCACCCTTTCAGCCATGGGTGTGTTATAATGTGACTGTCAATCTCACTATTTGTTGGTAAAAGAGTAGCCCAAGAGTTGATGGTGGGTGGTGATGACTAGCTACCTTCCTTTTAGTCTATCACTGCTAAATTAGGGATGGCTGGAGCAGATAGCCCTCCAGTGGTTTTGTGCGAAATTCGAAACAAGACAAACTAAAAGATGAAGTAGTCAGAGTTTGTGGTAAGTATCCCCACCATCTCACCAATAGAGAAAATGTAACACACATAATGTTTCATAATATTACTAATAGCATATGTGTGTGTTGTATAAGCTCTTATCAGTTTTGTTATATGAAAAGTTACGAGTCATGAGGAAAACATGCCAATTGAATGTGTCACAATTCATTGTAGTCAATTTGTTTTTGTATGTTTCACTGAGCATTTGATCCATAATAACTGCTAATTAAAAATAAAAAAATTCAGTGGTGACAGGTCCATAAAGATTACATTTTTACTTCGTAGAACTTGCCACGTTTACATTATGTATAACACTGAACATTAGCTATTATTAAAACACTGGCCAATCACAGAGTACTAAGACTCTGATTGTAAAAGCATTATGAATATGTGGAATAAACTTCTGTTTTTGACTATAAAGTAGCAACAGTTAGTGATACAGCCCTCTGCGTTGTAATTTATAATGTAAGCATTACATTGAAATGTTTGTTTTTTTATATGTCTCACCTGTGGTACTTTGGAATTCTAGGTTATTTGTCTGTGGTTTGAATAAAATAATTGTGTGTTTTGTGCATATTGTATAGATTAATTAATTTGGTGGTTATAAATAAAACCTATTATGAGAGGTTTAACACGTCCCTCAGAAGTCAAGGGGTGTCTTTACACTACAATTTGTTGAATGTTAAAAGTAGGTTCAATCTGAAAACTCCCAAAGAGGGTGGTTTTGGACGGTGATAGCAAAAACATAAAAGGTTGGCAATCACTTAATTAATGATGTTGAGAATGTGGCTATATTGATATGTACTGAATTTACTCCCAGTGGGTAGACCTTAGTACTAGCTAGTATGGAGACTTGAGGATGCTGTATTTAATTCAAATATTTATAAATTAACAAAGAGAAACTTGTCTCAAAGTTATCTCAAAAAGATAATTTTTATGCTTAGCTTTCAATTGAGATACGGACGATATCATCTGCAATTCGGTAGGGAAGGTTGAAGCATCATGATAGTCAGCAGTAGGATGAGCAGACAGGAATACTTTGAAAGCGGCTACAGGCATAATATTGTACTTGTCTTGCTGCACAATATCTACCAAGATGGTTCTAAATGGTTCCTGAATACCTTTGCGTGCCATTTGGAGACTTCCATGCTTCTTTTGCTTGACCATTGTACTTGTGATGTGCTGACGGATTTCAGTAATCTTTCCACTTCAAAATCACTTTTTGCAGCCCCAACATTAAAAAGAGTGCAATAAATGCCTTCTTCTTAGCCAATAAACATGTACCAAAAATTTCAATTCAAATTAAGAAAAACTGGATTGGGTAGTTTTTCTTGTTGTTGGGCTTGTCAAAACATCATAAATGTTATAACTAGATTTTAAAAACCCCATTAAGTTTAAGTAATTAATATTTGATTTTCATTTTTATTATGATAAAAACTTTTATACAATTATAAAAAGTACAGTTTCATTAGAAGCATGAAATATACTTTAATTTGGACATTACTCGGAACTATGTTTCTGGTGTACTTGTTGTATATTTAAAGTTTTCCAAGTTTATATATAACATAATGCTTCTTTAAATATAAGGCTGATTGAAAACACAATGTTTACTTTTTAGGATATGACATGTCCACATTCATCAGAAGGTATGCCAAGTATCTCAATGAGAAAGCAGTGTCTTATAGATCTGTTGCTTTTGACTTTTGTAAGGTTAAAAGAGGGTGAGTAATGTTTCATACATTCATACTTAATTCTTGCCTAAAAAGCTATAAAAGTGTACAGAGTCAGCCTTAAACTTCTTGCTCTGAACTAGGTGGATTATGTCAAACCTGTGACCCCAAAGTAACCATCAGTTTCCATACTATAACTTTTAATGATTTGTGTATTCTCACAAAATTTGGCAAGCATTCAGTAAACATTAAAAGATTTTTTGATTAAGTATTTTTACTAACGATTTGCCCATGAATCTATAAGAGTCGAAGTGTTGACTGCTTCAAGTACAAAGATCATGTTAAGATTAAAAGTACTTTTCTTCAGCTGAAAATTTTTTTACTGTACACTGTCGATGACACTTAACCGTACTTTTTTATACTAATGGTAGTAGTGCACAAAATGATTTTTATTTAATTAAATAATGCATCAAAGAACATGGAATAATAACCTGCAAAAAATGGACAATTTCCTCTAACTATCACAATTTTTCTTTCTAATTATGCAACAAGAGTCATTACAAATTCATTCAAGATAGTCATTATGTTTCTTGTAGGAATGAAGCTTGTACTAACAGAAAAATTGACAATTCTCCATTCAGAAAACAATGTAATATAATAAGTCATTTGATACATGAAAACCTTAGCTTTCTATTGGTTATACATAATATAGAATTAAACATAAGAGAGAACTAGTAACAAATCCTGAAAGAGAGGATGTCAGGTGAGTGTGGCAAGAGGGGTATGATTTTCTTTTTGATGACTCTGTAACCAAACAAAATTGAAGGCTATAAAAATGGTTTGTCTGGGAAATTAAAATTATATAGTGAGCAATTTATGCTAAATTTTGTACTTATTTAGAGGTGGTGGTGAATAAAATAGAGAAGAGGGGATGACTAGAGAAAAAATGTCATATTTTTTCGTGCTAGAGGAAATTCAGGATTTTTAAAAATATTGTCTTATAAAATTAAGAACTTAACTTGTATACTATTAAAATATGGATTATTAGCTATGATTTTTTGCTATACTAATTGGTATAACATAAACAGAACTATTGGCAATTTGTGAAAGAGAGGATGTGACAGGTGGGTATGGCAAGAGGGTCTGATTTTCTAGTTTATGGTACTGTAAACAAATAAGATTGATGGTTATACAAATTATGCTTTGACTTAGTAATATATATATTATAATGAGTAATTTGCATTAAATTCTGTACTTTTCAATGGGGTGGTAAACAAATTACAGAAAAGGGAAAGTCCTAAAGAACAAATGTCACAACTCTCATATTAGGGGAAATTGAGGTTTTTTTTTCAATATTTCTTAACAAAATTAAGAATTTAAAATTTCTATAACATTTTGATTTATTAACTATGTTTTGATGCCAAGTTTATTCATATACAATGATAATAAAGTAGTTTATTTAAAACTTGAAAGTAATTCTATTAAAATCATAACTTGTACTTTGACCTACCTGTAGCAAAAGGGTTAAGTCAAGGCAGTTGCCTAGGCTTCATCATTATGAGGAACTTGCACAGATATTTTTATGAATGGTTCTTAAATATGAAGCTGTAAAACTGCAAAACATATGATTGACCCATTAAGAAATGTACTATGTTGTTCTGTTTTATGACTATTACATTTTGTTGTTAATGAATGCTATAAGGGGACTATTTAGCATAAGGTATGTAGACATACCGAGGAGGAAAATGGGCTTTGTTTTAATCATGGAAAAAGTGAAACTTTGTTATTACACTACTTAGCTTTTATTATTTAATTGTTTCAGTTATATTTTTGTTTTCCAAAATTAAATTATTGTTTTATCAGCAAATCCAAAAATTAAAGAGAAAAAAAAAACAATTAAAAACTCAGTGCATAAGTCTGTGTTGGTTTAAAATAAATGCTATCAAAGGATTTTTTGTTGTTCACTAAGCATTTAGTTTTAGAATATGCAGTTTCAAGTCAGATAGACTTAATTCTGAGGTACTTTTCTTTTTGAGTTTGCTGTTACACTGTCAACAACCATGTAACTCAAGTTCTAAATTACCTTGGTACAATGCAGAACATGAATCACTTACCCATAATTCTCCAATCTTATACCTTCCAAGCGACTTATTGTGTATGTATCAGGAGATCTTACATAGGCTCTGCTTTTATGTTATAATTCAGATTTATTTGGTGACAGCTATGTGTTCACATATTGTGCTGTCTTTCTCACTTTGATTTCTGAAGTTCATGTTAATTCTCAAGCTGGTATTTCAGTTAATTCTTTGTTTAATACTGTAATGTATCAAATACTATCATTAATATCAAGGTATGAAAATTTAGGATATTTATTAAACACAGTACAAGTTTGACAAGGAACCCAATTTTTAGAAAATAAAATTTTGAGATGGTTTGATGGGTAGTGAAAGGAACTTTCTTTCAAATGTACATTTTGACAAGCTTATGTCATCATCAGGTACCTGATGTACATTGGTAATAAAATTTCTTCCACTACCCAGGTATTCAAGCTGTCTCCAAACCTTTACAGTAGAAGTTTTACAAAATAATAAGAGTTCCTGGTCAGGAGGTTGTAATAAACATTTCAATATAGAATACAAACACCAATATTAAAAAAATTAAAAAACAAAAAACATTGTTAATATCAAAATCATCAAATAATGATAGCAGTAATAATGAATTAGGAAAAAAGAACCAGAAGAAAAATCTTGTTCTTAAGATTATTCACTATAATTATGTCAAAGAAATTATGGTAAATAACTAATAAAAGATCAAGCTGGAACTTGCAATATCTTTTAACAAGTCTAACCTAACACCCCTTGTCCTTGTCAGTCTAACATTGTCTTAAGACTCTTCACTGTCATGCCAGACTATTAGATTACAAGTCACATGACTAATTAATTAACATTTGTTTTACGTAATTATGAACTTATAAACCCTGGTATTGAGCAAAAGGCTTCATTAGCACTGGATATGGCAGATATAGTGTGGTTAACATACTATAATATATTCTCCTCTGCTTTAACTTGTGGATTCTTAGAATTACTAATACATTTTTCTTCTGTTGATGCTGTGGTTGTCTTAATT
>NW_013666163.1:498474-506173 GCF_000517525.1 Limulus polyphemus | reverse complement strand
CGTTTGGTTAGTAGTAAAGTAGGTAGGACGGTCGGGTAGGGAGTAGACTAGTCCTCTCCTCCTACTCTAACTCTAGACTAACTAAGGTACGACGTAGACTCAGATAGCGCTCGTGTAGCTTGTGCAAAATTCAAAACAAACAAACAAACTTACTGACTTAGTTTAGGTTACCACATGGCTAGATTATTCTCTTGATATTTTAGCTTGTTGAACTATTTGCTTCCCACTCCATACCTACATCCCACTATTTTTGAATCTCCAAATGGCCTCTTTCTTGTATTCTCTTGTTTTTCCAGTGGTATCATGAGTTGATTTCTCAATCAGGAGAATCTCGGCAGCAAGAGTCGATTAGGGCTCTGACTTTGAACATTACATTTGGTTGCTCTTCTGCTTTTAGTATTCCAGTTAGTAATAGCTGTCTTTCTGCATTACTCTCTCTTTTTTTCTATTTTATTTCTCAACACTCTAATTTTGCTTCTTATTACTTTTGCTTCTTTCAAGTTACATAATATAGAAGCAAGTGAGGTGGACATTCTCAACTTAGAAAATTACTTTTTTCCTGAGCAGCCCCTCCACTCTGTCTTTGAGGAACCATCTAGGATCTTTTGTTCAACTGTGTGTTCATTATATTCTTTAATTTAGATTTATTTTTTTTTATTATTCAGTTTCATCCTTCTTCTCAACTTCTGGCTTTTCAAGCTTCTTTTCCTTTTGATTCAATTTGTGTTGAAATTTTGTATAAAGAAGTTTTGAAAGTTTTTATTTTAAAAGTGTATGTTAAAGCAGGTCACTGCTCTTCAACAGGCTTTTATTCTTGTTTGTTTGTAATACCAAAAAAACCAGGAGATTGGAAACTGGTAGTAAATCTTTCGTGTCTTAATCATTATCTTTTTCATTTCAAGATAAAGAATGAGGATTTTATGGAAGTTACTTTGTGGTTTTTTTGGATGATGAAAGTGGATATCAAGGATACTTATCTACATGTTGTGACTCATCCATCTTAACATTTTATTTGCTTTTTTCATTTCAGAATGGTTAATCAGCCTATGACTTTCCTTTTCATTCTGGCTTCAGCTTCTTATGTCTTTGTATTTATAGCAAAACAGTTGTTGACATTCTAAACCATGCAAATATTTGTTTTTAGCACTACATGGATGATTAGCTTATTCTCATTCACTTGTCACTTCAGTTGTTGATTCACTCTTATTTGATCACACAGTTAGTTTCTTCTCTGGAATGGATTGTATACGACTACAAGTCTCAACTTGTACTTACTCGATACCTGGTGCATCTGGGATTATGGATAAACAAATTTTAAGAAACTCTTCACCCATATCTTTTGACTTTGCAATTCTCCAAACCTCAGGAGCATATACTTCTCTCCTGTATCTGCTAAAGATATCCTCCCTGATTTGGATATGATGTCTTCTGTTTACAAGGGGATTCCCTTGGGTTGAGCTCACAAGGGACACCTTCAATGAATTTTTGCCTCTTGGTAGCATTTATCTTCAGGCCTGTTATCTCTCGGAACTTCCCCCTCTCCTACTACACTTTATTATTTACTATCAACTTTGGCTCAGTTGAGAATTTACTACTGTAGGTTCTCCTTTTCTTCCACCTTATCCAGATATGACCTCTCTAAATATGAGGTGCTTTATTGAGGGAACATCATCTTTTGGGCTTGTGGTCTCCTCAAGAACCTGTTTCTCATATCAGTATTTTGGAATTTTGGGCAGTTCAGTTTGCTTGTCAAGAGTTCCTAACCCTTGTTACAGTACCACTGTAATTTATATCATATGGACAGTTCTACTATGGTGGTGTATCTCAACACTCGGGAAGGAACTCAATCCCACAATTTTTGTTTTGCTGTGGTCTTCCTTCTTACTTATCTCCATTAGTATTGTGCATGTCTTTGAGTATGTCATGTGCTTAGTGTTATGAACATTCTTGCATATTCTCTTTCTAGGGATCATTGGCTTCCTGCAGTGCAGAACCTTCAGTGTTTAAATGATTGTACCAATGGATTGATTATCCTCTGATTGTTATAATTGCAATGGTGGATAGCCATCATCTACTTTACTGGTACCCATTTGCAGACTCCACTTCTCTAGCAGTGAATGCTTTGAATCAGTCTTGGGAGAATGGTTTTTCTGTGTACCTAACTTCTTCCTCGGGTATTGGCCAAGAGTATTTCATCAAATTCTTAAGTTTTTCTCATTGCTTCACATTGACCAACTCAACCATGGTTTCCCCTAATATGTCATTTATCTTAAGGGGATCCTATTGTGCTGCTACTTTGGGAACATCATCAACACCAGGCTCAAACAAATGGTTGTCATGAAGTCCTTTATTAGAGAAGCTGAATTCTCTTCTCAAATACCTTGAATGTTATCACATTCTTTCAAATGTTCATACCTGCCTGTATACCAGTCTTGTTAGCTTATCTTTAGAAGATGGTGCCTTTAGAAATTCTATTAAATTATTTTTCTCTGACTCTTAAGCAGATGGCATCATCTTTTATGTTCTTATTTCATGATCATGGCTTGTCTGTTTATTCTGTTGCAGTCTACAGAGCTGCCCTCTCCATCATCTTTAAATACCACATAGGTTGTTTCCTCTGTCATTTCAACCTTTTAATGACCTTTTTCAAGCTGTTTGCTATTTTCTTCCCCCAGTACATAGGTACCATTCACAGTGAGGCTTAAGTCATGTCATATGATGCCTTCTTCACTGAAGACATTTTCATCCATTATTTGCTTCAGTTAGGAGAAGATCTGACATTTATGCTTTCTATATTATTTGCTTTCTAGGAAAGCTCTGTAATTGTATCCTGGTAGTAAGGCCCTGACAAAGACTTGAGCTGCAAGAGAAAGTAGCCATAATTTTTACCAATAATATTACATTCTCATTCAGAAGAATGTTTCCTGTGTCCTACCTGGGCTGTTTATTGCTATATTGCACAGATGGGATCTTTCAGAGAATCTGGAAGTAGGTTTATATTTCATAATGAATCTCATTCCAGACATCGTACTTCATTCACACCAAATATGCTTTTGCAGCTGATCATCCTTTTCTACTTTGATGTACCTGTCAATGTTAAAAGTGGATTTGAGGCTACACTTTATAAAATTTGCTGTTTGACAATGTTTTTGGCTTCTGGGTCTCGGTAACTATTAGAGGACATCTTACAAGCTGGTATGTTAACAAACCTAAATACATTTCTTCAATTCTACATACCTAACTTTACTGTCTTTTCAGCCTCAGGATTTTTGCTGCCAGTTGTTATTCTATAAGCCAGATGGAATCCATAGCAGGTGTATTGTTCTCTATTAAATGCTTAATTACTACTTTGGCCCACACGTGTATTGTGTGTATGTGGTGACACTGGTATTTCTATTCTGCCCAACACCCCTGTTAGTAGCTACATTAGTGTCTGGAGCTGAGATTATGTTACTTAATTTTTTCAATTAAAGAAAAAAAAATCTTCTTTCTTAGGAGGGTATGTTTATATAGCTTATTCCAGCCAGAACTTTGAAAGGTTTTATTTACCCCTGCATTTGTCCTAATCAGATATGAATAATTTACAGTCTTTCCTTCCTGAGGGAGAATCTGGATTTATATGGATCCATCCAGTCCATACTCTTGCATGTTTATAAACCTTTGCATTTGCCCTACATATATTTACACCCTATGTACTGGTGTTCCATACAGGATGATGACTTCTGGATGTGAACAGAGGATGTTATCTGGTAGCTGATGATGCCTCAGCAGATACATTTCCCACATCTGTGTGCTTTTTGGACAATAGAGTTATCTGAAGCAGGATGCCAATTCACAATAGGTGTCTTGGATTCAACCAGGATGGAGAACAACTACCATTTTGTTATTGTTTTCTGTTTGATTTTTGATTTTCCCATTGCACTGTCCTCAAGATGTTGAACCTCATTTCTGAGATAGTTTGGGTCTTTCTTCAGTTCCTGAGAGCTTATGTATTTGTCCAGATTTGTGACTCACTGGAATTTTTAGCTTTGGATGACGTAGAGCTAAAGCCCAAAAAGTATGTTCACTCATAATTTTTGACTAAGCTGTTTCTTCAAGAACTTTTCACTACAGGAGCTGGGACACGGTATTTCTCGTACTTGTCTACACCATCACCTACGCTTTTTTGTTGGCTCCATGGGTAAACACATTACCATCCTAACTGATCCCTTTTTTGTACAGAAAGACCCATTTGTGAGTATAAAGTTTTTTTCTGAGTATTTGTAAACCAGTCTTTGTATAAAACTGATACCTCCACTCATTTCCCTTGAAACCAGTTCTAATAATCTTAATTTTCCTAGCTTCCTGCCATTTTTCATTTGTGATTATTCTGGCTTAGAGTATTTGAGATAATTCTACTGATATGATTTTTAAAATTTTTCTACGATTAAAATGAGTTTCAAACAGGTATTTACCTCTGAAATCTTTTAAGAAGGATATGTTATGTTACTTTCAAAAAAGGCTTAAATCCCTACAGTAAAAGTCTACAGATACTGACATTAAATCCATACTATGACCTTTATAGATCTTAAAACCTAGCAGTTGTGCCTTCAACATAGATATAGCACGTTAACAGCAAGTGACAGAATTTTATGTTTTTATGATTAGAGAATTTAAAACAGGTACTTACTTCTGAAATAATGAAAGCCTTTCCTTCTTGAGTTTGCTCTCATACTGTCAACCATGTTCTGAAAGTCCTTGATGCAATGTAAAGCATTCATCACTCACCCATAATTTTTCACTCTCCCATTCATGACTTATTGTACATGCATCAGGAAATCTTATGCAAGCTCTGCTTTCTTGCTATAATTCGGATTTCCAAGTTGTTGTTGTGATGGAAAACCACATATCACCCAGTTGTTCAGAAATAGGAGCAGTTGCTAAAACATCCTAGTTTTATTGCAGGCTAACATCTTACTCTAAAAAAAAAAAACTAATAATATTTTCATGAGGAAGCAAATCATAGCTCCAGAGGCTGAAATACTGAAAAAAAGAAGATTATATTCTTATCTTTTGTTTCTAGAAAAGAAGATGGCACCTTAAGGACTATGAATGCAGAAATGGTATGTTGATATTTTTTAATATATTTATCATATTTATGGTGATGTCAATCAAAAGATAGTCACAGTGGTAAGTCTACAGACTTATCATGCTATAAATTAGGTTTCGATACCTTTCGTACACAACACAGATAGCCCATACTGTAGCTTTGTGCTTATATATACTGATTACCAATTAAGATAAAAAATTTGGCTTGATTATAATTTGGTATGACAAAATGTTTATTTTTATTGTATGATGGTGATTATAAACACAATGAAAATTAAAATAAAATCTTGAGTCTTATAAAATGAACTTTATAGGAAAGTTTTAAACAAAAATAGGAAGATGTAAAAGTCAGTTATTAGAATCTGTAAGAAAGGTAAGCACATTTAATTTATTCTTAAAACTTATCATGATGAAATTTTTGAATTTTCAGAATTGTGAATTATTTACATACTGCATGTAGAAATAATATTTTATTTGCAGAAGCTATTCAACCCCTGGAAAACAATGTTTCAAATTATTTTGTCAAGTCATAAAACAGGTGTATTGAATTGACACACCTAGGCAATTTAAAGTTAAGAGTGTTGTCTATTTTGTGTAAGGATGAAAGTTAAAGAACCATGTAAAACTTTATTGTTTAATGTCACTGCCACAGGTGAAGATTATATGTTAGGAGTGCTTCACACCCTTAGTGACACATTTCCAGGAAATGAAGTCTTTATAAATAAAGTGGGTCAGTAATCAGTAAAGTATAAGATAATTTAGAAGAATATAATTATTTTACACCAAGAGACAATTATTTTTATATTTTAAGAAGATAAGTTGCATTTCTATTCATCCCAAACATTATATTTATAATGTTCAGTTTTAATATGTATAAATGATCTTTGTTTCCCAATTTTAGAAAAATCTATTTCAACATAACATATGCTGTTCTAAACAATGTCACTTATTCTATGTGTATGGCTGGGTCAAAATGTGCATATTGCTATCTTTTACAGAATTTAATTCAAAATATTTAACCTGTAGTGCAAAACGACAGAATGGACTATCTGCACTGTCCACTGCAAGAAATCTCCTGGATTTTAGCATTGTAAATTTATAAACTTACCAGTGACAGGGAGTATACATGTAGAAGTTCTTATCTAAGTCAAGTTTTCATGTTCTGTTCTTTCTTTACATTTTCAAGATACTTAATAAGTTAAGAAAACCAGCTCTTAACCAGAGGATGAGCACACTGTCAATACGTCTTCAATTGTGAAAGTGAAAAAAACAACAGAACTTTGACCATTGAGTATGAGGTGGACTAAAAACATAATATTAAGGGACTAATAGAATAAAATCAGGTTATTTAGTAATTCAGTGCATTTCACTATTATATTTGATGGTTAACACATAGTTAGTAGTTAGTTACTACTTGTCTTCATAAGTATCATGCTTTGTGACTACATAATTTTGTTAGTAATGATATCTTTTATTCAGATTTAGTAATCATGGTATTTTTTATCTTGCTGGTGCTTGGTATTCTTGCTATACAAGTAAGAGAATATGTACACATAGTCAACCCAACTACACAGTTTTTCTGTTTTATAATTTAGTCTCATATTAACTATTGTAAAAATTATAACATAGTATCACATCTGATATTCATAATTTGGTACTGACTGTAAAAATCATTTGCTGTGTATCGGCTGAAATTCATCCCTGATTGTGTGTAAAATTCATTCTAGCCATTGACATAAATTTGCTGTTTTCTGTTTGCAGTTACAAGAAACATCTGAAAATTCCTAACTAACATCTCTGTTTAGAACTGGATTTTGTGGATTTTGATACTTGTTTGATAACCAAATATTTATTATTTTATTTCCAGTTGTTGAAGACTGTTCCTGCTATTCAGAATCAGTTGGATGCATTATTGGAATTTGATGTACGTTGTTATATTTATTTTGCTCTTTTGAAAGTGTGATTTAGAAACTAATTTCGCTTGAATACTCTTTAGTTGGGCTCAATCGAATTGACCGACCAAGTTTTAGACGTTATAGTTTTGATACTACTAACTTTTAATATAGTTTGTGTATCTTCAAGAAATTTGTCAGTACTTTCAGTAAACATTACAAGTCTTTTTAGCGAACTAGAAAAAAATTTGTTTGTGTATATAAAGTCTCTCTCTCTTTTTTTTTTTTTTTCATGTTAAGGTTAAAAACACTTTTCTTTATCTCCAAAATCTTAAATTTCATTTGTGTAATCCCTAAATCTTTTAAATATATTTCAAACGTTTTTTTTTCTTCAATAAAACTTTATATTTTATTCGGTATTTTCTCTACCCTAACTATACAAGATTGGTCAGTTTGACCAACCTCATAAATAGAACAAAAAATTGAAATAAATGTAAATTACCCTTTTTATTTCCTTTCTATAATGACTTAAAACTGTAACATGAAACTATATTTGTTTATCCTAAGTAGCTTTAAACTTGTAACAATATACATATATTTATACTTACATTTTGTTTTATTGCCCTTTAAACCATGTCTAACTATTATTCGTGCTATTATAAGTTGTAAATGTGAAAATGAATAAACAAAATCCAAATCATTCCTCCTCCTTTGTTTTT
>NW_013666163.1:488183-497672 GCF_000517525.1 Limulus polyphemus | reverse complement strand
AAATTTGTACTCACTATTGGAAAAAAGTTAGGTGTCAAAAGAACAAGTGTTTCAAAATTTTGTCCAGTGTAATATTTTTGTTTGCAAATAAGGACTTTTTGTGAGTCTGTGTTGTTTAATTTCTTTGGATACACATTTGTGTATATATATATATATATATAACTAAATCAGTAGCAACAAGAAACATAATATGTACAAAACAGGTGTCTGAAATTCTTGACATTGAACTTTGCTGGTCTGGTAAGTTTCAATTTTGAGTTCAAATTATAATCAGTATCAAACATTTTCAGGTTGATGTTGCCATGTAAAAATCACTTAAAGCAAAACTTTCCATGCATTTTTATCCTTTATAATCAATATGGTGTAATATTCTAATCTTGAATGTTTGCCTAAACAAACTTAAGATATTTACAACTATATTTTTAATTGTACATTTATAGTGAAGTAAATGCAGTTTACCCTGATGAGCACTTCTTTTTTTTACATGTGTGGATCCCTGGCTTAAAATGAGAGCTAGCAAACTGGCATATTGCTGGTTAGTATTTCAGTTTTTACTAGTAAACTTGGAAGGCACTAGGGAAACATTGCTAGTACACATTTCAGACAAATCATTCCCAGATTAACCTTGTTGAGTATCAGTACACTAGTGAGACATACATTTCAGTCATTTACAGTGCAAGATTCTGAATAGAGAAGGTTGCTATAATTGTGATGAACAAGATTGTTTTAGCTGGTGGTGCCATGCTGGTTTTGCAATCCCCACAGAGTTGGGAAGTAGGAATAGGAAGATTGTCACTTCAACTTGTTTGATTGGTTACCAAGGCAATTAGAATGTATGCCAGCTAGTTAAAATCACGCAATTAGGCTTGTGAAGTACAGTCTTACTGGCAGTATGGTTAGAAATTCTGTACCTAAGTGGTTGCTTCATTGAGGTAATAATAATAATAATATAGAAATTACATAAACAGCAGACATTTCATTTTCTTCTACATTTTTTTTAGTTTGTCCATGATTTACACAGATGTTAGATACTATGTATTTGTTGATCCAGGTGCTGCTTATGGCCTAGTTACACAAGTTTTCACTCAAATTAAGCATCCTTTAAGTTTTATGAAATAACCAAAAACACTTGTATGTATTATTAAAATGTATCTTGATTTTTCAAAATATTTGGTAAGAAAATATGACACAGAAGATTTATACATATAACTGTAATATATACATATTTAGTAACATTTAATATCTGAAATACGTCAATTATAACACAGTTACAGATAATTTTAGAGAAGAATAATGTTATTGCTAGTAACAGTACTTAACTTCTTCATGGGAAGAAAAGTAACTTGCAACCATTTGCTAGTGCTTCAAAAGTTAAATTCAGGGCTTGGGATTAGAAATAGAGGTGATGTAAAAGAACTATTTCTTGACCTATTCTGTCCTCCATTTGTTCTGCGAGTTATAATATCTTTCTGGGCTAGCATATAAGTTAATTTTATTCAGTAATTGACAGAATAACTTAGTTTGAACTTCCTTACAATATTGAAATGTATAACATATTTATAGGTATTATGTAAGAAAATTATTTATACATTTATTTACTTTAGGTTAGAATAGTTTCTTTGTAAGGGTTGAGTTGGATATATTGTTTTTGGACATTGAACAATAATAAGTAAATTTCAATAAATACTCAAAGTTGAATGTAAGTATTTTAACACTTTCTGGACCAGAGGTGTGTTGCTTATAACCCTTGATTTTGTGTGTGTGTGTGTGTGTGTGTGTGTGTAGTTTCTACTTAGAAAAATTAATTTAACTTAATTTAGTATTTCTGTTATTTTGTTTTGAGACACTGTTTTACAAAACATTAATAATGCTCCTTGTCTAAGAATTTATCATTTACCATGATATTTCTTTGTATATTATTCATCAAAAAACTGACCAATATTTATTGATGACCTCGGGCCTCACCTTTTAAATTGGCAGCACTATTACTTTTGTCAGGCTAGTTGTCATGGTTGTTACTAACAGTATTCATGGTTGAGATCAATTTATAGCTAATAAGTGTAGTTCATATTCAAAAATAGAAAGTTATTTTATTTGTACGTAATTTTTGAGTTCAGTAAACTTAACAATAATATTTATTAAAAAGGATTTGGGTCATAACAGTATTCTGCCATCTCTTAATGTATTTGCTCAACCTAAGCTTACCTGATATCTTGTCAGAGAATAAAATTCTGAGTAGAATATTTTCAATCCAATTGTTTCTAGTTGTTGGCTCGACCTATTTTCAAAGCTGAATTTCAGAAGTAAATGTTCAGACATAATTTAAGGGTGGCAGTGAATGACTAGCAATAAATCCACTGACAAAGAAGGAAAATTACCAGAAAAAAAAATTATTTTTTTTATTTTCAAGGGATGATAGTTTTATCAAATATATACTTCTAATATGGGATGGGCAGAAAAATTCTTAGAAAATCTATAATTTGAACTATATTTGCATTGTTTATAGGTAATGCTCCCTGGAATTGTTACATGTTTTTCTTTGCAAAATACATAATAAATTTTATATATATTTACAAAATATTATTTCTAAAATATTTATTATGTAAAAAAAAATAGTGGAAATAAAGTTAAATTATTATTGTTATTACTTAAATTTGGAAATTTGATATACAAGCATGCACTGAATGTGTGAAAGGTGTTCATTGGTTGGGATAGTAGGGATAAACAGTTTAACTATGAATGAATGCAAATGTTGATAGAATTGTTTGTTTTGAATTTCCAGTGTGCATCTACTGATCTGATCAACCCTGTAATTAAAGCCTGTTTCATGCTTCTCTTTCGAGACCTTATACGGTTGTTTGCCTGTTACAATGATGGTATCATTAATCTTTTAGGTAAGTGCTGTTCATATGTTGAAATGTATTTTAGATGGCAGAATATATATATATATATATAGTAAAAAAAAAAATAATAAAAAATCAACTCTGCCTTCATTACTGCACTATCTTATTTTGCTTTGCTTGAACTAATTATATATTTTTCTTGAGTCATGAGTTACATTCCAAACTTAAACTACTTTATTATTAATGTATATGAATAAACTTGGCATGGAAATAGTTAAATAAATTCTCAATATCTCGTAGTATGAGAATTGTGACATTTGTTATTTAGGTCCTCTTTTAATTTGTTTACCACACCTTTCTGAAATACAGAATTTAACATCAATTACTCATTATAATATAGATATTACTAAGACAAAGCATAATTTTTATAGCTTTCAATCTTATTTGTTTACAGAACCATAAACTAGAATATCGGACCCATTTGCTATGCCCTCCTTCTTTGCAAAGAGCCAATAATTCTTTCTGATGTTTTATATTAGATCATTTATAACCAATAGAAGGACAAGGTTTTAATCTATTGAATGACATGTAATGCTACATTGTTTTCAGTACAGGATATTGTCAATTTCATCTTCAGTTTGAAAGTTTAACTTGTAATGTTCTGATTGAGTAGCTAGGAGAATTATTTTAAGCTCCTCTTATCTTAGTTTGAAAGCCAATTAAATTAAAATAGTTATAGGACATTGTCTGCTTTTTGTGTGTTGGACTATAGTTAGAAACAGTTCAGAGGAAAATAAAACAATAAAATTAGTAGAAATTGATGTAGACAGTTATGAGCCTTAAGCTATTTTGGATAAACAATTGTAATTTTCTCTTACAATCTGCATTCATTCTAGAAAGAAAAAAGTGTAATTTAGATTGATTTCATATTTTTTTATGTTGTTACAAGATTGCTCAAATCGACTGAGTTTGTATAGAGTTTGGATAGAGAAAATGACAGATAAAGCATGATAAAATTTGACTGAAAAAAAAAACGTTTGATATTTATTTAGGAAATTTTAGAGATTACACAAATGAAATATAAAAGTTTTCAGGTGAAGAAAAGTATTTTTTGGAGCAGTCAACACTCTGACTTCATATATTCACGGGCACATCTTTAGTCAAAATACTTAGTGAATAATTTTAATTTTTTGTGTATAAAGGACGTATGATGTTAATGAAAGATTGTCAAATTTTGTGAAAATAAATGTACCATATTAAAAAGTAGTATGGAAAGCGATGGTCATTTTGTGGTCATTCACATTGACTGACCCTGTATGGGCAGAGTTAAAGAATGCTTTAACCATAATAACATTGTATCCTAACATAACTAAATTTATCCAATATTTATACAATTACAACAGAATATTTACATAAAAATATTTTTACATTCATATTTAAACTGATATTGAAGCAGTGTCAGTAGCTTTGATAAATGTGTCAAATATGGACTTGAGGAGAAGCAAGTAAAATAGGTTTGGCTATAGTAGGTTTTATATGGTAAATCAACAACTTATATTTTTCTGTTTTCTATCAAATTAAATTTATGTGTTTATATTCAAGTGTGAGAATAACAAAGTGCAGTGAACCATTACTAAATTGTACTTGACACCCAAAAAATATACGAGTAACCATGTTACCTCCGACCCATAGCATATATGGTACAGTATAGCATTGTTAGAATGAGAAGGTCAGTCCCACTATTTGTTGGTAAAAAGTAGCCAAACAGTTTGTGATGGATTACGTGTAGTAGCTACTTTCCATCTAGTCCGTCCTTCAAAATTGTAGATAACCCTCGTGTAGCTTTGCATGAAATTCAAAAAAAAAAAAATTCTTTCAGAGAAATATTTTGAAATGAACAAGAAACATTGCCGAGAAGCCCTCGACATGTATAAGAAGTTCCTTATTCGTATGGACAGGGTGGCAGAATTTTTGAAAGTTGCTGAGGTGTGTGTTATCTATGGTATTTGAAATATATATTTTTTAACATTCTTTGTAAATGTAGATGTACTTGTCCTTTTGTTTGTATTCGTATTCCTTGTTGTTTTTCATGGTATTTACAGTCTGTGATTTGTAAAGTATACCTTTACAGAAGAGAGGTTGTTGAGTAAGATAAAAACATCTGCTTTAAATAGTATTGCTTGGGCCTGACATAACACCTAGGGGGTGCTAGAACATGATGAATCAAGTATCAATAAGCTACTTAGGAATAAGGTTTAGACCCTATTCAAATGCTGAGTTTAATTAGATTTTTTTATTATTATTATAAGGCATAACATAACTGGTATGGATGTTCCATAGAATACCACTGTAGTATCTTTTAACTTAATATATAAGGTAAATATTCCCCACTAACTTATAAATATCAATACCATGTTTGTATTAGAATACTCAAAGCAGTTTACGTAGCTAAATGGTCATAAAAAATCTTTAAAGTTGAATCCAGAATGTCATCAGTTTTATTCATATCTTAATGATGTTTTTCTGGATAGTCTGAATTTGGATACTAAATTATATTTAATAGACTACTAACATTTTATGGAAATTGTCATTTACATGTAAATTTGTACTGTGTGATTCTATTCTCTGTGTTATTATACACTTTATTTTTGCACAGAAGTTTCTTGTTAAGAAATTAAAAACCAAAAGCTTGATAACTGTAAAACTTAAAATACTTTTGACTTGAATAGTTTTGCTTAGTGTGTGTGTTGATGATGAATTAAAGTTTGGCCTTCAATGTCAAAATAAAAATGTGTTTGTGAACTTCATTTCCAGTGCTGACTTTTATAGTAAGGATATAAATTTTTCTATAGACACATCATTTGCTAAAACTTGTCTGGAGATATATATATGCGTGTGTGTGTACATGTGCTTTGTTTTTTTATTTCAGAATATTGGGATTGACAAAGGTGACATACCAGATCTGACAAAGGTAAGATATATACATCTACTGCAAAACTAAAAGCTAGTGATTAGTACATTGTATTATGAAATCATTTCATAAATTCTCTGACTGTTGCCTGAGTGTTGTGTAGCTAAGCTCTATTTTGGTAGCAGCACATTACTGACTGATGTCTACAACAGTTTTTGTGCTTAAGTTTTCAGATACTGCAATGAATTCCTAAAATTCTTAAACATTCACCTGCTAGGCTGGCATTTTACTTCATTTTTTTTAAATGTAGCTCGTTGAAAGATTTTGAACTTTCTCCAAACTGATCTATGATTTACATATCCGTATGTATCTCATGATCAGTTTGAAGGCTTGAAAATTATTTTGAAAAGTTGTGTAAATATTCTGCAAAAGGTCATCTGAGATTGTTGAAATTTATGTTTTTAGAACTTTTAGCAGTTGAGGATGTTAAGATATGTTTTATGTCAGTTTGTCTGCTGTGTTGTTCCATTTACCTCTTTAAAACATTTATATATTATTTCTTATCCATTTCTGTAATATTTTTTTCACTTGAAGAGAATTTAAAATGCTTACATAGGTGTTAGCTAAATTTTTCATACCCTGAGAATATCATTTACTCATCAATTTGGCATTTTAAATTATCAAAAATCTAATTATCTTATTAAAATATGACATGGTGCAAGAGCACTATTTGTTGTTATATAGATGTTACAGTTTCCATAATAAAGCCTTTTGATATGGAAGTGTTTATTGTTCTCATTGTGCAGTATTTTATTTTTAGGGCAGATATCTCACATTATGCTTCACCTAATAGGTTTCTACACATTGTTTTATTGAGCATGTAAAAAACTGTGAGGACTGAAAAATTAATGAGTTTTTTTTTTTTGGGCAATCTTTCAACTCTTTGCATTAACTTTTTAATCCTCTTGCTATGAGTAGGTCAAAGTACACATGTCATGATCTTTTAGTGCTACATTTGAAACTTGATTAAACTACTTTATTGCTAATATATACATGTAAACTTGGCATCAGAACATAGTTAATATATTAAATGTTCATATTATACAAGTTTTAATTTCTTATTTTTATAAGGGAATATTTTTTTAAAAATCTCCCTCTGAGAACATTCTTTTTAGGTTTCCACTCTTCTCTAATATATTTACCACACCATTGAGAAGTATGGAATTTAATGTAAACAACTTATTATAACATAGATATTACTCAGGCAAAGCATAATTCTTATAGTCTTCGATTTTGTTTGTTTATGGAGTCATTAACTAGACAATCAGACCCACTTGTCGTACCCTTTCTTTCACAAATTGCCAATAATTTTCTGATGTTTTAAACTACATTATATGTAACCAATAGAAAGGTAAAGTTTTACTCTATCAAATGACGTATTGTATTATGTTGTTTTCAGTTCAGAGTATTATTTATCTTTTCTTCAGTTTAAAAATTTCTCTTGTGGTGTTCAAATTGAGAAGTTTATGGAAGTTCAAGGCTCTTATGCTGTAGCTAGAAAAACAGTTAAATTTAATTTGTGTGTTATTACTCCATATTCTTAAGTGCATTATTTAAGTAAATAAAATATTTAGTATACTAGTACCATCAGTATTTAAATAAAAAAAAAAAGGCTTAAATGTCATTTGCAAGCTATAGCAAAAAAAAAAAAAGATGTTTTAATTATTGTTATAAAAGTAATTAAAATGAAGGTATTAGAAACAGATTAGAATAAGTGAGGTAATAAAAATTAATAATGATAATTAACCACAAGGTATACTCACAAATAGTTCGTGCATTATGTCGTTCAATACAGTAACTTTAGCTACGTTCAATACAGTAACTTTGGCTACTAGAGTTACGTGTCTGCTGAGTGATTTACAACTTGTATGGCAGGTTTATTAGTTAGACATTGTTCAAAAGGCAATAAAACAATAAAATTAAGTATAAACAGATGTGTATTATTACAAGCCTTAAGCTGTTTAGGAGATCAAACATAGTTTTCTGTTAGTTTGAATTCATTATAGAAGAAAAATGGTGACTACAAAGTTGACCAAATTTAGTCCATATAGCATTAGGGTAGAGAAAATAAGAGATATAAAGTTTAACTTGAAAGAAAAAAACGTTTGATATTTATTTAAGAGGTTTTAAAGGTTACACTAATGAAATTTTAAAATTTTTAGGTGAAGAAAAGCATTTTAAATCATCACATGAAATTCACTTTGTGCTTAGATTACTTAACTCTTTGACTCTATATGTTTGTGGACAAATAGTTAATTAAAATATCCTGTGTACAAATGACTTGTAAAAGTTTGCCAAGTTTTGTGAAGATACACATATTAAAAATTATAGTATGGAAACTGGTCACTTTGGGGTTACAAAGTCAGTGTAATCCACCAACCCTGTATGGAAAGAGTTAATACCAACACTATAACAAGCACAGCTGTGACCTGATCGTATTTAAGAACACAAAGAAATGGTTAAAACTACATGATATAAAAAAGATAATATTCTCACTAAATGAACTGCTGTAGTATGTAGTATAGGAAAGAGGGTGAATTTTTATAAAAAGAAAAATAATCAAATTTCTGATTAGTAAGTGACTAACAGGAAACTGTAAGAGTGTAATAATAATAAAATCCATTTGACAGAAGGAACTAGCGAAAACTGCCAGTCAAGACCATGAAAAACTATATGATTACATCCACAGGTGACAATGTTACCTTTGTAGTAACATTATCAAAAATTAGTTGAGGCACTTGTTTAAGATGCCCCCAAAATTCTTCACTTCTTTCCACCTCTCAGTGCTGCAATTCTACCCCGAAAAACAAGGGCCCTTCTAGGACTGTGATGTAACAATCTACTTTCTGTTGTTTGAAATAAATTTGAAAAGTATAACAATAAATTCAGCAATCTTTCATGGCCAACATTGTAACAAATAACTAATTTGTAATAATTAGCATGGTAGTGCATCTTTATGGTTATATAAAGGTTGTATTTATTTTTCAACTCCTTAAATATTCTAGTGCAAAGATTTTTGAAAAAGTTGTGAATTTTGTGCATCTCTATATATGTCCAGATTTCATCAGGATATGTATTTAGTTTGTTGTTATTGTGGACTTTATAATAAATATTAAAAACTTGGTAATATCAAAAAGCATCTTTAATTATGGGTGTTTTGGAATTGCTTCAAAAAGTTAGTTCACAATTTTCTAACTACGAAAAAAAAAATTAGCTGTTGTAATAAATTTGTGAATTAAATTAGCAATCTTTTATTTACCCAAGTACTATAAAGCACTAATAGTATTGTTCAAATTTGATTTTAATTTGGTGTTAAAAATAACAATTTAAGCTTCTTTTTTTTTTAAATATGACAAATTTGCAAAACAAGTTGTGATGAGTAATCTATTTTTCAGAGTTTTTTAAAAATATGAAAGTTTTTTGGTAAAATTCTGGATGAACAGGAAGTTCAAATAATATGCCATTTTAATGCCATCTGTAGGGAAAAAAAATCACTTAAGATTCATTCCTTACACACACACACACACACACACACACACACACACACACACACACACACTACTTATCGACTAAAGATGTACTAAAGCTGCTCGTACCGTACACTCCGTCCGTTCGGACCGTACAGCAGTAGTTTATTTTTAGTTTTAGGGACAGTATATCTCACTATTATGTCTT
>NW_013666163.1:485924-488162 GCF_000517525.1 Limulus polyphemus | reverse complement strand
GAAAGGTAACGTAACGTAAATAAATTAATACACTTAATTTATACGTACTACTCTGGTAAAAGGTAAAAGAACTAACTAATATATACTACTACTACACACACACACACACACACACACACACACACACACACACACACACACACACACACACTTATCGCTAAAGATGTCTAAAGAAAGTATATATCATTTTGTAGGCTTTCTTATGATATTATATAATTCTTGTTGAAGTTGGAAACTGATGGGTCTTTAATCTTCTTTGTGGAAGTAGAAAACTTGAAAGTAGAGCATTTTAGACTAATATGTTTCAAAACTACACCTTAGGCCAATCAGGAACAACATCTTCATCTACAAAGCAAAGGCTATGTTATGAAAGAAAATCATACATCCTCAACAGTCAGTGTGACGAAACTGGGCATATCTCGTGGTACCATTAACAATATTTCAAACAGGAATTCGATTTGTTACAAACCAAAAATTCACAGTATTTTACCACTCTTGAAAATCAATGAATATTTTCATTAGAAGGGTGGTTAAGAATTTGTAAATGTGGAAGCCCTGTCTTATAACATGTTTATCAAATCTTCTGTTACATTTCTGTAGACTTTATTGCCTAAATGTAGCATTGGAAATTCAATGGTCATATGCATAAGAAGAGCAGTGAAAAGTTTGTCGAGATGTGTGGTCAAAGTTAACTTTATTATTCTTTGCATAAACTAATTATGATGAGAATTGCAGGATTGGGGAATAATGCATAATTTAAACCTTTAAACTGAGCACAACTGATGGTGAAGGAAGTGGTTGAAAAGGAAGCAGAAGACCTGTAGCATTGTTCTTATAAAGTGTGACTAACACTCTGTATAAATATTTAAAAAATTTTCAAGTTGTCATTTGGAGCTTACTGATTGTACTGATAATGAACTCAGTCACTGACTATAAAGGTTTTATTCCCTTTCTCACTCTGAGAACGCTTTCATGCCTCTTTTTTGGTAATGCTCAACATTATATATATATATATATTTTTTTTTTTGATAACCTTGCTGATTAACAACAAAATAGTTTAATTCAGAAGTTTATGACATTGAGTTGTAACCAAAAGCAAAATAAAATTTACTAAATAGTGTTTCAACCAAGCCTTACATTACATTTATGTATTAAATTAGACTACAAATAGACCTGCCATTACTAACGTTATAGAGTCAGTGTTTAAAAAGTTTTAAGTGGTGAATAAATGTTAATTAATAAATATACATTTGGTGTTTTAACATGTATATTACCTACTTGGCATTAAATCATAAATAAAAATAAAACGTTTATTACTAACCAAATCTCTCTTATCCTTTGTATAGTCGACAGAGTTGCAAATTTGTGTCGGACTGTCTACATCATGTTTTCTACTTCCTGCCTTAGAATACAGTGAAAAGGCTCAAGAGTGCTATTTAAGGCTTTTTCAGAGTTGCACATACTTTTGTTTATGATAACATTCAGTTTTTACTAAAAATGTGGTGATTAAAGAATTACTTTGAGACTGAAATATATGAAGAGTAGGTGCATTTTGGAAGTACAGACAAATTCATATTAGTTAACTTCTGTAATTTTCATTAATCATTCAACAGTGGTTTCCCGTCATTTTTGATGGCCTTTTGTACTAATAAATAAATATATTTTCAACATTCTTGGCATACTCCTACTATTCTGAATTAACAAGTATGTTTTTATGTCAAGAAAGTACATATAGTTCAAAATTTGTTTGGCCTTTCAAGTTAAGCTTTACTTGTATATTTCATTTTTCTGAAAATTAACAAATAACATTTCGTCTTAATTCTGTACTGGAATCTCTGCCATTCTTTAAAACAGTTTTTCTCTCTCTCTAATGTTGACATCAGTTGGATAACTTTTTCAAACCCTGCATGCAATGGTGGGATTCAAATATTTTAACAACAGGTTCTCTCACTAGCAGCATGTAAAAATATTAGATATTAAAAAAGTAGGGGCCAGAAAGCCCCCCCATATAATAGAAAAATGAAAATAGGCTGTCACGGATAGTGTTAAAGATTCTTTAGAAACTTTCAATTAAAAAGTGTTTTATAATCTTTCAACTTAACAAAATTCAAATTATTATTAATTTCTTCCATACGTAATACGTTAAAAATATATTTCAAAAAAGTAAAGTAGGAAAAAACAAAAAATAAATAAAATAGGATAGTAACAGGTGAAAACAAAGAAATAGAATTATTAGAG